>NW_022437002.1:18895110-18977134 GCF_009761245.1 Sapajus apella
CTCTTTCTTTCTTTCTTTCTTTCTTTCTTTCTTTCTTTCTTTCTTTCTTTCTTTCTTTCTTTCTTTCTTTTCTTTCTTTCTTTCTTTTCTTTTCTTTTCTTTTCTTTCTTTCTTTTCTTTCTTTTCTTTCTTTCTTTCCTCTTTCTTTCTTTTTGAGATGGAGTTTTGCTTTTGTTGCCCAGGCTGGAGTACAATGGCCTGATCTCAGCTTACTGCAATCTCCACCTCCTGGGTTCAAGCAATTCTCCTGCCTCAGCATCTCGAGTAGCTGGGTTTACAGGTGCACACCACCACACCTGGCTAATTTTTTGTATTTTTAGGTAGAGAAGGGGTTTCACCCTGTTGGTCAGGCTTGTCTCAAACTTCTGATCTCACGTGATCCACCCGCCTTGGCTTCCCAAAGTGCTGAGATTACAGGCATGAGCCACATGCCTGGCCAAGTATGAGTTTTCTGAATTGATCTTGGGTTTCCTGGAATTTTTTCCCAAATCTGACTAGTTAAAAAGTAAAGAATTACTCTGCTTTCAGTGGTAAAGTGGACACTGTTAGTCCATGGTATAATGTGTCAATAGAGGTTAGCAAAACATTACCATGGGATACTCCTCATCAAATGCCTTATGAAATGCAACCTTATAGAAGGAAAGCTTCTGGGTGACCATATATTTGAAACTGTATAACATTATAGTGAAATTAGGGGGCATATTAAGATTGGCTGGCTATAAGCTTCAAATCACTGAAAAAAAGAAAGCAAATATTGTCTGGTTTCTCTTAACTGTACTAGATAAAGTAGGGAAAGAAAAAGATGAGATCATCATTCAGATATCCAGCTCAAATGACACATAAATCACCTGAAAGTATGTGTGTTTGTAATGAAAGAAAACTTTATGTTCTGTAACTGCAGACTGAGATATCTGAAAACTGAATCCAGACTCTAGGGCTACCAGTGTCTGAATTAAAATACAAATTAAATTCTAAACCTTGCAGGGTGTCTTCTATTAAAATGAGAGCATTGATTAAAAGTAATGGGAGCTTGAAATTTGGAATGAGGACATTTGGGAAGATTCAAATGAAGCAGAAGATATCAAACCTCTAAATTCTGTTGAATCTTTTTTTATCAATTGCTGAGTCTATCTTTTCCAGTTATGCATTTCAGATCCAGAGAAATAACTTCAGAAACAACTGCAGTTTGGTGGCAATACCTTGTAAGACTGGCATAAGGTTCTCCAGTAGGCTGTATATACTATCAATTAATATCCAATATCTTGTACTGTTTCTTCCATAGCCAAGATTTATGTGTTCAGGAATCCAGGAATGAAAATAGGAATGGAACAACTCAACATTGCTTCTACTGATCCAATAGCAAAATTATTTTTTCTGTTCTACAAAATTGTCCTTTGTGTGCCTAGAGGTCTCAGTTATGAAGAGAGGAATGTTTCCACCCAGAGACACACCAATTATACTCTTGAAGTTAAGATTGCTCCCTGACCACTTTCGGTATCTCATGTCTCTGAATCAAAGAAAGCCATGATACTAACTGGGGTGATTGACACTATCTGTGTAAAATTGGTTGGTCTTTTACCAATGAACTTAAGAAAGAGTATGCCTGGAATACAGGAGATACCACAGGGCATGTATTAGTAGTATAGTGCCCTGTGATTAAATAGAAAAATAAATCAATCCAATTGAGGCAGGACTACTAATGACCTAGATTCTGCAACACTGAAGGTTTGGGTCACTATAGGAGGCAAAAAAGTATGACTGATTGAGGTGCTTGCTGAAGGCAAAGAGCATAGGAAATGTGTTGTGGAGTAAAATACTTATAAATGAGAGCTGTGACCATGTGATCATTGATACAAACAAGGACTATAATTGTTATGATCATTTATTAATTATTTTGTTAGGAATATATTTGTGTTTGTATTGATTTTTTCTTCACTCTTTTATCCCATTCATAATTTTTATTTTTTATTGTTTTTATATTTTTTCTTCAACTTTTAAGTTCAAAGGTACATGTGTAGAATGTGCGGGTTTGTTAGGTAAACATGCGCCATGGTGGTTTGCTGCACGATCATCCCATCACTTAAGTCCAGCATCCATTAACTATTATTCCTAATGCTCTCCTTCTACCCAACACCTCCCCGCCCCACCAACAGGACCCAGTATGTGTTGTTCCCCACAATGTCTATGTGTCCTCATCATTCAGCTCCAACTTATAAGTGAGAACATGCAGGTTTTTGTTTTTCTATTCTTGAATTAGCTTGCTGAGGTTAATGGATTCTAATCCCATTCATGTCCCTGCAAAGGATATGATCTCATTCCTTTTTATGGCTGCATAGTATTCCATGATGTATACATACCACTGTCTCAGGATCCTTGGGGTGTCACTTTTCCAGCTGGAAATCTTTATGGCCAGTGGCACTTTGGCCTGAGTTTTGCTTGGGCCTACTGGGCTTGTTCTGCACACTCAGTCTGGCAAGCTGTGCTCAGCTCGCACTACCACCCTGACTCTATCCCTGCCAGGGAAAAGCCAGGTGCAGAATGGTGAGGGGTATGTGAGTGAGTATGGGGGTCTGGAAACTACACAGTGCCTGGGTATGAGGGTTGTGGCAGGGTGAGCAGCTCCAGGCACCAGTATAGGTGCTGGCTCCATGCGAGGCTGTGACTGGACCAGGCATACCACAGGCAGCTTCTACTGCAGGCATTGGGGAATACGGTGGTGCCTGGAAGCTTGGGGATGCCAGGAATCATGGAGTCCCAAAAAGGGTGTTGCAGCCCTGGCTCAGAGAGGCCCTAAATCTGGGCTTGCCAAAGGGCTGCAGCTCTTCTCTCTTCATCGTCTTCAATGTGGCAAGTGAGGGTCATGTTTCAGCCATGTTTGTGTTACAGCTCTTTCAGTCTCACCATTTGGTGGGTCCCAAGCTTTTGTTCCATCTCTAGGAATCATGAGGTATGCTTACAACTAGAGAGTGAGCTAGGCAGAGAGAAGCTTCATTGAACAACAGAAAAGCTCTCAGGAGAGTCTCAAAGTGGGAAGCTCCTTTCTTCAGGCAGGTTGTCCCAACAACTGTCCAGCTCTCGGTGGAAAGGAGACCCACAGTGAATAGTTCCTCTCTGCAGGCAGGCCATCCTGACTAGTGTGACTAGATATCCTGACTAGACACTGACTAGTGTCCAGCTCTCAGCAGAGAGGAGACCCTAGTGGATAGCTCCTTTACACAGGCAGGTCATCCCAATGAGGTGAGGAGACCCAAAGTGGGTATCTCCTTCCCACAGCTATTAGTCCCAACATTTGTCTGAGTCTGAGTGACTCCAAGGTTTTTATGGGTTCAGAAGAGAGAAAGTGCATGCCAATTGGTTCATGGGTAGCCATGGATGGGCCCCATAAATTCACCATAAGTTCTCACTCTGGGCCATGAACTCTACCTGGAATTGGCAGCCTGGCCACCTGGCTTGAAGGTAGGGTTTTACGAGGACCCACCCATTTCTGTCCAAGAGTCTGTTTGCCTCCTGCTGTCATCAACATGCTGTCCATGGAGCCCAGGTTGTTTGTGCCAAAGGGTGCATGCAGGCCTGCGCTGAGCCACCCTTCAGCCTCCCTCCCATACTCATTGGCACCCAAAGTCCAGAGGGGGCCAAGGAAGCAGGGAGCTGGCATGTCAGTGCCACCCTCAGTGCTTGTGCACCTGGCTGGGTTGCAACAGTGCCCATGCTTGACCACAACTTTGCTCTGCACCAGAGTGGACACTGGGAGTGGGGAGAGGTCAGACAATGGAAGTAGGTACTTCCACACCTGTGGGGGTAGGGGTTTCCTGGGCCCATGAGAGCACAGTGATCCTCAGGTCTAGAGTCATGGTTGGGTGGATGCAGCTGCATCTGGGAGCATGGAGCTCCTGCCCCACCAACTTGGTAAAGGGTGGGGCTTCCACCTGTTTCTGACTCCCACCAGACCTGCAGAGCTTACAACCCCAGCCATGCCTCCCATGCTGCAGCTGGTGTTTTTGCAATGGCCAATCCAAATGAACCACTGTTGATATCACCACATTTACTTTATTCAGTCTATCATCGATTGGCATTTAGGTTGGTTCCATGTCTTTGCTATTGTAAAATAGAACTGCAATGAATATACATGTGCATGTATCTGTATAGTTGATTTATATTCCTTTGAGTATATACTCAGTAATGGGAATCCTGAGTCAATGGCATTTTGCCTCTAGGTCTTTGAGGAATTACCACACTCTCTTTCACAATGGTTGAACTAATTTATACTCTCACCAATAGTGTAAAACCATTCTTTTTTTCTCTGCAACCTTGCCAGCATCTGCTGTTTTTCTTTTAACTTTTTAAGTAATAGCCATTCTGACTAGCATGAGATGGTACCTCATTGTGGTTTTGATTTTGATTTGCATTTTTCTAATGATCAGTGATGTTGAGCTTTTTTTTTTTTTTTTTTTTTAAGATTTTTGTTGGACACATGTATATCCTCTTTTGAGAAGCGTCTGTTCATGTCCTTTGCTCAATTTTTAATGGGGTTGTTTTTTATTTCTTGTAAACTTAAGTTCCTTGTAGACTTTGGGTATCAGACCTTTGTCAGATGGATAGATTGCAAACATTTTCTTCATTCTTTAGGTTATCTGTTCACTCTGATGATAGTTTATTTTGCTGTGTAGATGTTCTTTACTTTAATTAGATCCCAGTTGTCAATTTTTGCCTTTTTTGCAATTGCTTTTTGTGATTTTGTTATGAAATCTTTTCTCCTGCCTATGTCCTTAATGGCATTGCCTGGATTTTCTTCTGGGGTTTCTACAGTTTTGGATTTTATATTTAAGTCCTTTAATTCATCTTGAGTTAATTTCTATATATGGTATAAGGAAGGGGTCCAGTTTCAATGTTATGCATATGGCTTGGCAGCTCTCCCAGCACCATTTATTAAATAGAAAGTCCTTTTCCCGTTGCTTGTTTTTGTTAGGTTTGTCGAAGATCAGATGGTTGTAGGTGTGTGGTCTCATTTCTGTGACATGGGATAGCCGTATGCCTCCAGCTTTGTTCTTTGTGCTTATAATTTTCTTGGTTATTTGGGCTCTTTCTTGGTTTCATATGAATTATTAGTGTTTTTATCTATTTAGTTTCTAGTGAAGAATGTCAATGATAGTTTAATGGGAACAGCATTGAATCTATAAATTACTTTGGAAAGTGTGGTCATTTTTATGATTTTGATTCTTTCTATCAATGAACATGGAATGTTTTTCCATTTGTGTCCTTTCTGATATCTTTGAGCAGTGGTTTGTATTTCTCCTTGAAGAAGTTCCTTACTTCCCTTGTTAGCTGTATTGCTAGGTATTTTATTCTTTTTATAGTAATTGTGAATGAGAGTTCATTCATGATTTGGCTCTCTGCTTGCCTGTTGTTGGTGTACAGGAATACTAGCAATTTTTGTGTATGGATTTTATACTCTGAGACTTTACTGATGTTGTTCATCAGCTTAGGAAGCTTTGGGGCTGAGACAATGGGGTTTTCTAGATATAGGATCATATCATCTGCAATCAAAGATGATATGACTTCCTCTCTTCCTATTTGAGTACCCTTTCTTTCTTTCTCTTGCCTGATTGCCATGGCCAGAATTTCCAATACTATGTAGAATGGGAGTGGTGCAAAAGAGCATTCTTGTTTTTTGCTGGTTTTCAAGGGGAATGCTTCCAGCTTTTGCCCATTTAGTATGATATCATCTGTGTTTTTTTCATATATGGCTCTTATTATTATGAGGTATCTTCCTTCAATACCTAGTTCATTGAGAGTTTTTAACATGAAGGGGTGTCGAATTTTATTGAAGGTCTTTTCTGCATCTATTGAGAAGATCATGTGGGTTTTGTCTTTAGTTCAATTTATGTGATGAATCACATTTATTGATTTGTGTATGTTGAATCAACCTTGCATTCTGGGGATGAACCAACTTGATTGCAGTAGACAAGCTCTTTGAGGTTCTGCTGGATTTGGTTTGCTAGAATTTTGTTGAGGATTTTTGAATCAGCATTCATCAAGGATGTTGACCTGAAGTTTTCTTATTTCTTGTTTCTCTGCCAAGTTTTGGTATTAGGATGATGCTAGCCTCATACAATGAGTTAGGGAGGAGTCTTTCTTGTTCTATTTTTTTTTTTTTTTTTGGAATAATTTTGGTAGAAATGCTACCATCTGTTCTTTGTACTCTGGTAGAATTCAGCTTTGAATCTGTGTGGTCCTGGGCTTTTTTTGGTTGGTAGGTTATTCATTACTGCCTCAATTTCAGAACTCATTATTAGTCTATTAAGGAATTCAACTTCTTCCTGGTTCAGTCTTTTGAGGGTGTATGTGTCCAAAAATTCATCTACTTATCCTAGATTTTCTAGTATATGTGCATAGGGGTGTTTATAGTATTCTGTGATGCTTGTTTGTATTTCTGTGGGGTCAGTGATGATATCCCTTATCATTTCTGATTGTGTTTATTTGATTCTTCTCTGTTGTCTTCTTTATTAGTTTAGTTAGCAGTCTATCTATTTTATTAAGTTTTAAAAAACACTGCCTGGATTCATTGATTTTCAAAGGGTTTTTTGTAACTCTGTCTCTTTCAGTTCAGCTCTGATATTGGTTATTTCTTGTCCTTTGCTAGGTTTCAAGTGTGTTTGGTCTTGGTTCTCTAGTTCTTTCAGTTGAAATGTTAGGTTGTTAACTTGGTATCTTTCAAGTTTTATGATGTAGGCATTTAGTGCTATGAATTTCCCTTTTAACACTGCTTTAGCTGTGTGCCAGAGATTCTGTTATGTTGTCTTTTTTTTTTCCCATTAGTTTCAAAGAACTTACTGATTTCTGCCTGGGTTTCATTATTTCTGGTATGTCTTTTTTTTTTTTTCTCGTTAGTTTCAAAGAACTTATTGATTTCTGCCTTGATTTTATTATTTACCCAAGAATCATTCAGGAGCAGGTTGGTCAATTTTCAGGTAGCTGTGTGTCATCCCAGGGAGAGATCAGAGCTCCATCCATAGAACCCTGGCTGGAGTGGCTGAAGCCCCCACAAGGAAGTCCCACTTGGTGAGAAGGAATGGATCAAGGTTCTGCTTAAAGAAGCAGTCTGACCACAATCTGGCAAGGCAGCTGTGCTGCTCTGTGGGAAACCCTTCCTTGTCTGGACCATTTGTATTCTCCAAAGCTGGCAGGCTGGAACAGCTGAGCCTACCAAACTGCAAAGATGGCTGCCGCCCCTCCCTGCTCTTCTCAGGCAGATTCCAAGCCAGTGGATAGCTGTTGGTTGGCTAAAATTCCAAGCCAGTGGATTTTAACATGTGAAATGCTGTGGAAATGGAGCCCACAGCAAGACAATGCTTGGCTCACCAGATCAGCCCTCTTCCTAGGGATATGTGTGGATAAATTTTCTGCCTCTTCAAGGATCCCAGGGCTGCAGTATTAAAACTACTGGGTTGCTGTGTGTGCCTGAGTGGCTGCTCTGCTGAGACTTTACACAGCTCTGTATTTCTAACCCAAGGTCCTGGTGACTTGGGCTCACTAGAGGTCTCCTGTTCCATGGGCTGTAAAGATCCATGGGAGAAGTGTAATTTCCTGGGTGGGGTGGCATGATCACTCACTGCTTCTCTTGGCTGGAGATTGGGTTTTCTTTGCCTCTGTGCCACTTCTGGGTGGGCTGTTACCCTCCCCTTGCTTTTCTTCATTCTCCATGGGCTGAATTGTTTGCCTAGTCAGTTCCGAGGCAAGAATCTGGATATTTCAGTTGAAGGCACTGAATTAACTTGCCCCTTTTCATTTCTCTCCAGGAGTGCCATGGACTGCAGCTGCTTCTAATCAGCCATCTTAGACTGAATCCCATTCACAGTTTACATGGTATATTAATAAGTTAACTTTAATATTCTCTTTAGAGAATCACAGTATTTAAGTTACGGAATATCAAAGATAAGAGTGGATGTCATCCAATGACTTTGCATTGCGTTCATGAGGGAAAGGTTAATGTACTTCCAACTGTATATAGGAGAGTTGGCAGAAGGATGACTTTGTCACAGTTTTTATTGGCAGATTAAGTAGGCCCAAGGGGATGTGTATAGATGACAAATTGATGATGTATGAAATGTGATGTTTAATTTTATATGTTAACTTGGACAGGCTGTAATACCCTGTTATTCAATTAAATACTATTCCAGATGTTGTGAAGAGATTTTGTGGTTGTTAACATGTACAATCAGTTGACTTCAAGAAAAAGAGATGACTTAATATTTTATGTAGACTTAATTCAATTACTAATAGGCCTGTAGAGCAAAGCACAAGGAGCTGAAAAATGGAAGAAAAGAGATTCTCCCTAGAGCCCCTCAATACTTTGGATTTGGAGCAAGAACACCCAATTCAGACGTGTGACCTCCAGACATTTAAGACTATACATTTCTGTTGTTTTAAGTTACTGCAGTTGTGGTAGTTAATTACAGCACCAATAGGAAACTTGTACAAGAGCAGACAAGCAGTCGGAAGGAATAAGAAAGAAATAGGGGCAGACAGGATGAAGGGCAGGCAGGGCTCTGTGATGCAGGTAGATAGGAGAAAGGCAGAGCAACAGATACAAAGCCTAGAGAAAGGTGAGAGAAGGAAGGGCAGACAACATGGAATACAGTGTTGGGTGTCAGCCCCAACCTTGTACATGGGTGCCCTTAGTCCCACTGGTGACAAGTGAGTGAGAAAAGAAATTAAGACAAAGACAAGAGTAGAGTTTCACAGTATGGGTCCAGGGGACAAACACAAGCTCGCAGGGACCACATTGGCTCTGAGGTCTGGGCTCCACACACTTTTATTAGGTGCTTTATCTCATTAGTCTTGGCAGCCGTGGTGAGGGAAGGTGAGAAAGGTAAACTAAAAGCTATTATGGGGTAAGATAGCCAGGGGACAGCTGTGTCTGCAGCATTCAATTGCATACGTGGTTCTTCTAAGAAAGGCTAACTTAGGACACTGAGTTTTATCACCCATTCTTATCAAGGTGCATCTGCATAGAAGCACAGTGGATAAGGCGCCACAAAGTCTGACTGCACACAATGCATCAAGGGGCTTTATCTCTGGAGCGTTGTGGACACAGAGCAATCAGAGTTACTCCATATTCTGAGAACCTAAGGCAGAGCCTGTGGCATTCTGGTTACCTCTGCCCTGCAAGGCCTTCCTGCCTCACAAGCTCCCATCTGCCAAGACCCTCCCGAGTCTGGTGAACAGAGGCCACATTCCTTCCCAGAGTTCTTGCACAAGCCCTCTTTAGGAGACCCTCTTGCAGACTCTATGTTGGGAAGAAATCGTAGGACCAAAGCAGTCTTTCCTGCCTTGCAACCACACCGCTGTGCTCCGTGGTTTTAAAGCGCTCTCAGATGGTCTTTACTATAGCCCTCCTGTTACCACTGGATTTTTGTTTTTACAAGCCTTAAACAATTTTTATTTTACTGCACCATCGTTTGGAGTTTTCTTAATCTCAGTGTATAAAACACAAAGCAAGCTTGTAATCATTTAACTAGAAATAACATAGGTCTGCCCCAGCCATCTTGGCCCACAATACGGGAGGGAAGACAGCAGGTAGGTGGGAAGAGGGGAGGTGGGCAGATAGAAAGCAGAATGTGGGCAGACAGGCTGGAGATAGGAGCAGGGGTGAGGAAGATAGAATGGCAAGTGGAGACCCTCAGAGCTGGTCTTTGTCCCCACGAGGGTTAGGGCACCTCCTGAGATGCAGGTGGATTCCATTTTTGGACTCCAACAAAATTCATGGTATGGGGACAGGGATCCTGGTGGGATCAGGCAGCAGCTGAAAGTGGAGCAGGGTCAGGGCCACGGCCGCCTTTAGCTCCTCCATGGCAAATTGTTTCCCAATGCAGGTCCTGAGCCAGGCAGAGACAGTGAATTGATAAAAGGCCTAGTTCCCATTCTGAGCTGGGGACTCATGAATGGTTAATGGGTTAATCAATGTTTTGTTCATTCTTCCACAGTGTGTGCTTTTGCCGCGTGGAGGCCAAGTTCAGATCACTGTAGGGTGAGGATGGGCCACACACTCAGGTTTTCCCCATGCAGAGGGATGCTGAGGGACTGGGATCCTTAGGGAAGAACCCAGATGGGTGGGCAGGGGCGTCAGAAGGGCGCTAGAAGTTTTTCTGGAGGGGGGCTGGGTGGTTCTCAGCTGCTGCTTCCCTGTCTAGGGTTCAGGCTTCTGCTTCCCCTCTTTCAATACCAGTGCCTATAGCCTTATAATTCTGCTCCAGAAATGTCCCTCCTTGTAGCCCATCAGTCTTTTTTGCCTGACTCTCTGGTGTCCCTGCTTCCCCTTTCTTCACACTGAAGCGACATTCCAGCTTAGACCCTCCTATGCTCTTCATCACAGCTGGGACAGTGTCCTAATGCCCCAGCTGGCAGCCAGCCCCCCATGGACTATTGCCTCAACCACCTCTTACCTGTGCAGCCCATGTCCCAACCCAGTACATGTGGAGATGCTGAGAACATCCTCCCTCCACCACTGCCTGCAACATCCTCAAGGCTAAGGCCAGGGCCCAGCTGCCTCTCACCCTCTGCTGGCTGTGTCTCTCCTTCCCCAGTTCCCCAAGGCAGCTTTGTCCCTTATCCATGAGCAGTCACAGTCCAGTGCCTATGATAGCACCATGAACACTCAACAAGGCACTCAGTGAGTGAGTGAGTGAAAGGATGGATGAGCGAGTGATGTGTGTCTGAAGCACAGAATGTGTTTCTATGTAACACATTTTGTCCTTGACTGTACTTCGAGGCAAGAACAGTACCTTCTATCTTTGTTTTCCTATTATGGTGTACAGGACTTTACCCTCAGACACAGGCTTAATAGATATTGTGACTTTTAAATGATATTATTTGGGTTTTGAAAATGAATCAAATAGATTGGAATACAGTGAGAGTCAGTATTAGTTCTGAGCTAGAAATTGTGCTGCTGAATACTCTTGGTATGGTTTGGATGTTGGTCCCCTCGAAATCTCATGTTGAAATGTGATTCCATTTTGGAGATGGATTGGATGGGGGTTGATTGGATCATGGGGTCAGATCCCTCTTTATGGTTTAGCACCATACCACTAGTGATAAGTGAGTGAGTGCTCAGTTTGTTCACAGGGGATCTGGTTCTTTAAGAGAGTCTGAGACTTCCCTGCACTGTCTCCCTTGCCCCTGCTACCACCACGTGACATGCTGGCTCCCCTTCGCCTTTGCCGTGAGTGAAAGTTTACTGAGGCCCTTACCAGAAACAAATGTTGGCATCCTACTTCTTGTACAGCCTGACTAATCATGAGCCAAAATAAATATATTTTCTTTATAAATTATGCTTTATAGCAATGCAAGAGTGGTCTAATAGAACTCTTATAGCAATGCAAGAGTGGTCTTTATAGTAGGTAATCCTTCATAGCAATGCAAGAGTGGTTTAATAGAACTCTCCTGTCCTCCAGTGGCAGCAGCCTGATTGGCAGCTAATATTTTGGAGGAAGTACTCATTCATGGATAAATCAATGCTGGGAAAGGACTTTCTGGAAGAACAATTTGCTTAAATCCTGTTTTGGGAAAGTACATTCATCATTGGAAGAATTCTCAAAATTACTTTTTCTAAAAAACTTGTTTCTACTGTTTACATTGTTTTTTGCATTTGTATTTGTCAGGATGATTCCTGTAGTCTTTGAAGATTTCCACAGAAGCCGTTATGGAGTAAACATGTCCAGTTTAACAGCTATATCATGTATCTTCTGTATTTCACGTACCAGGAGCCTTTAAATGCTATGTACCATATCCTAAAAAGACCCTTTTCCACAGTCAGTTTATTGTCATTTTTATGTTTTTGCTAACAATGTGCTAGGTGAAATACAGGACTATGGTACAGAGATTCTACTGAATGTACAGAACTTGCCAAGTGGAAATGAAGACATGATTATATGAACATTATTATGCAGTGAAAATGTTGTTGGGCAAGAGAACCAAGTGTGTGAGACAACACACATTGGTTAAAACTTTCTGCAAAGGACTGTGTTAAACATTCACTTTCATGACTGCAAAAGTAAGACTAGCAAGGTGTCTAAATTCTAAACATACACAAATACATCAACGATTTAACTCTGTGCAGACTGGTGAATTAAGTCAAAAGGTGGTGTGCTGCGTTGAGAGTATGTGAGGGGAGAGAAAACAGCTACTTAATATTTCTGAAAATTGAGAAAAGCAAACTGAAGTTGAATTTATTGTATAATATCTAATTCTGGCAAGTCATATTTCTAAAGTGAAGAAAACACTAGAATACAGTGAAATTTGGAAAAACCCACTGACAGTTAATGTTGGCTGGCCATTGGGAAAGAGGAGAGGGAGCAATATCTCCATGGTGTTCTCTGAAATGCCACCTTTCTTTAGTCCAAGAGACATTTACACAAGGTCTATTTCTTATAAACAACAACATTCAAGGACAAAACCGAAGATGCCACATATGAACATAGGGCCCAGAGACTCTGCTACTTCCCTACTCTGATTTCCATGCAGGAAGACTCACCTTGATCCTACTGAGAGTGTTAGAGTACTGAGTCTGTGTTAAAGAAAAATTTTTCTTGCTTGAGGATAATTACTGCTTTAAGTTTATAGACTAATCATTAAAAGCAGCCTTGGAAAAGCAAGACCTGCAACAGTGGTAAAAGAGAAATGTGCTGCCCAGGAATTCTGGAGACAAGAAGATCAACAGTTTCAACCATCAGATAATAGTCTGGTGGCACCTGCAGAAGGTTATAAGATGCTAACCAAGACAGCAATAATTAAGTGCCTGCCTGACATTGCACATGCAGCTGCTTCACAAGAACGCTTTGACTATTACTTACAGTTTTCCCAATTTCCCTTAAAACCCCTTGTGTGAAAGCACAGCTCCTTTTTTTTTAATTTTTAAAAACAATTTGGGTGTTTATTATATGTTTCTTAAAAAACTTTTATTTTAGGTTCAGGAGTCCATGTGCAGGTTTGTTATATAGGTAAACTGCATGTCACAGGGGTTTGGCATACAGATTATTTTGTCACCTAGATAAACAGCATTGTATCCAATAGGTAATTTGATCCTTATGTCCCTCCCACTCTCCACCCTCAAGAAGGCCATGGTATTCATTCCCTTATTTGTGTCCATATGTACTCAATGTTTAGCTCCCACTTATAAATGTGAATACATGGTATTTGGTTTTCTGTTCCTGTGTTCTCTTAGGATAATGACCTCCATCTCCATCTGTGTTGCCTCAAGGGAAATGATCTCATTCTTTTCCTGACTGCATAGTATTTCATGGTGTATATGTACCACATCTTCTTTATCTAGTCCACCGTTGATGGGCATTTAGTTTGATTGTATGTCTTTGCCATTGTCAATAGTGCTGTGATGAACATATGCATGCATGTGTCTTTATGAAAGAATGGTTTATATTTCTTTAGGTATATATGAGTAATGGGATAGTTGGGTGGAATGGCAGTGCTATTTTAAATACTTTGAGAAGTCTACCAACTGCTTTCCACAGTGGTTTAACTAATGTACATTCCTACCAGCACTGTATAAGCATTGCCTTTTCTCTGCAACCTTGCCACCATCTGTTGTTTTTTGACATTATAAAACATAGCCATTCTGACTTGTGTGAGATGATCTTTCATTGCAGTTTTGATTTGCATTTCTCTAATAGTTAGTGATATGGAGTATTTTTTCATATTGTTGGTGCATGTATTTCTATTTTTGAGAAGTGTCTGTCCAAGTTCTTTGCAGATTTTTTATTAAGGTTGGGTTTTTTTGTTTGTTTGTTTGTTTATTTGGCTTGTTGATTTAAGATTGCTGTAGATTCTGGATCACTATAGATTCTGACCTCTGTCAAATACATAGCTTGCAAATCTTTTCCCTGTTCTGTAGATCATCCATGTTCTCTGTTGATAATTTCTATTGCTGTGCAGAAACTCTTTAGTTTAATTAGATCCCACTTGAAATTTTTGTTTTTGTTGCAATTGCTTTTAGAGTCTTCATTATAAATTCTTTGCCAAGGCATATGTCCAAAATGGTATTATATCCTAGGTTTTCTTCCAGAGTTTATATAGTTTCATATTTTAAATTTATATATTTAATCCACCCCAAGTTGATTTTTGTATACGATGAAAAATGGGTCCAGTTTAAATCTACATATGGCTAGGTAGTTATCTCAGCACTATTTGTTGAATAGAAGTTCCTTTCCCCATTTCTTGTTTTGGTTGGCTTTGTTGCAGATAATATGGTTGTAGGTGTAAGGCTTTATTACTCGGTTATCTATTCTGTTCCATTGATCTATGTTTCTGCTTTTGTATCAGTACAATGCTATTTTCATTACTGTAGCCTTGTAGTATAGTTTAAAGTCAGGTAGTGTGATGCCTCCAGCATTGTTCTTTTTACTTAGGATATCTTTGGATAATGGGCTCTTTTGTGGTTCCAAATGAATTTTAGAGTGGTTGTTTCTAATTCTGTAAAAAATGTTGTTAGTAATTTGATAGGAATAGCACTGAATCTGTAAATTGCTTTGGGCAGTAGGACCATTTTAACAGTGTTGGTTCTTCATATCCATGAGCTTGGAATGTTTTTCTATTTGTTTGCATCATCTGTGATTTCTTTCAGTAGTGTTTTGTTATTCTTCTTGTACAGATCTTTTACCTCCCTGATTAACTGTGTTACTAGGTATTCTATTCTTCTTGTGGCTATTGTGAATGGGATTGCATTTTTGATTTGGCTCTCAGCTTGGATGTTGCTGGTTTGTAGAAATGCTAGTGATTTTATAGACTAATTTGTATCCTGAAACTTTGCTGAAGTTTATAAGATTTAGGAGCCTTTGGGCAGAGAGGATGGAGTTTTCTAGGTACAGAATCATATAATCTGTGAAGAGAGATAGTTTAACTTCTTCTTTTCCAATTTGGATGCCTTTTTATTTTTATTTTTGTCTGGTTGTTCTGGCTAGGATTTCCAGTACTATGTTGAATAGGTGTGGTGAGAGTGGGCATTCTTATTTGGTTCTAATTCTCAAGGGGAATGCTTCCAGCTTTTCCCCATTTAGCATGATGCTGACCGTGGGTTTGTCCATATATGGCTCTTATTTTTTTAGGTATGTACCTTTGATATCCAGTCTGTTGAGGGTTTAACATGAAGGAATGTTGAATTTTATTGAAAACTTTTTTGAGATTATCTTTTTTTTTTTTTAAATTTCTGTGTATATGATGAATCACATTTAATGGTTTGTGTATATTGAACCACCCTTGCAGCCCAGGACTAAAGTGTACTCAATAGTGGTATATTAGCTTTTGGATGTGCTGCTGGATTTATACCTCTGGTAGAATTCAGCTGTGAATATGTCTGGTCTAGAGCTTTTTCTGGTTGGTGGATATTTTAGTACTGATTCAGTTTAATATCTTGATATTATTTTCTTCAGTGGAAATTTCTTCCTGGTTCAATCTTGGGGCGGTGGTGGGTTTCCAGGAATGTATCCATTTCTTCTAGGTTTTCTAGTTTGTGTGCGTACATGTGTTCATGATAGTCTCGGGGTTTTTGTTATTTCTGTGGGGTTAATGGTAATGTCCTCTTTTTCATTTCTGATTGTGTTTATTTGGATCATCTTCCTTTTGTCTATATTAGTCTAGCTAGTGGTCAATTGATCTTATTAATTCTTTCAGAAAACTAACTTTGGTTTCATTGATCTTTTATATGGTTTTTCTCACCTCCGTTTCATTCAGTTCTCTGATTTTTGTTATTACTTTTCTTCTGCTAGCTTTGGAATTGGTTTGCCCTTGTTTTTCGGGTTTCTCTAGGTGTTATGTTAGATTGGTAATTTGAGATGTTTCTAACTTTTTCATGTGAGTGATTAATGCCATAAACTTTTCTCTCAACACTGCTTTAGCTGTGTCCCAGAGATTCTTGTATATTGTATTTTTGTTTTTATTAGCTTGAAACAATTTCTTGATTTCTGTCTTAATTCATTGTGTGCCCAAATGTCATTCAGAAACAGATTGTTTAATTTCCATGTAATTGTATGATTTCGAGAATTTTTTGGTGTTCACTTTTCTTTTTATTGCACTGTGGTCTGAGAATGTGGTTGGTATGACTTTGGTGCTTTTAGTTTTTAAGTTTGTTGAGAACTGCTTTATGGCCAAGTGTAGGGTCCATTTTAGAGTATGTAACATGTGCAGAGGAGAAGAATGTACATTCTGCTTTTGTTGGGTAGAGGTGTTCTGTAGATGTCTGCAAAGCCCATTCAGTCAAGTGTCAAGTTCAAGTCCTGAATATCTTTGTCCGTATTCTCCCTTGATAATCTGTCCAATATTGTCAGTGGGGTATGGAAGTATCCAACCATTATTGTGCATATATTTAAATCTCTTCATAAGTCTCTGAGGTCTTGTTTTATGAATATAGATGCCTCAGTGTTGGGTGCATATGTATTTAGGATAGTTAAATCTTCTTGTTGAATTTAACCTTTTATCATTATGTAATGCCATTTTTTGTCTCTTTGATCATTGTTCGTTTAATGTCTGTTTCATTTGAAATAAGAATAGCAACCCTTGTTCTTTTTGTTTTCCATTTTCTTGATAGATTTTTCTCTGTCCCTTTTCTTTGAGCCGATAGATAGATATCCTTGCATGTGAGATGGTCTCTTTAAGATGTTCAGTTGGGTATGTTGTCTCTGTGCTTTTTTTAATTTTTAATTTTTGTGGGTATGTATTTATGAAATACATGAGATGTTTAGATACAAGCATGTAGTGCATAATAATTACATCATGGAGAATGAGATATTTATCCCCCTTAACCATTTATCCTTTGTATCATAAAAATTATATTATTTTAGATATTTTTATAGGTACAATGAAGTTATTATTAACTACAGTCATCCTCTTGTGCTCTCATTTTTAAGTTGGGTATTTAGCTTGGTTACATTCAAGGTTAATATTTATATGTGCAGATTTGATCCTGTCATCATGTTGTTAGCTGGTTGTTATGTACACTTGCTATATATTTGCTTTGCAGTATTGTGGTCTATGTACTTAAGTGTGTTTCTATAGTGTCTGGTAATGGTCTCTCATTTCCATGTTTAGCACCCCCTTAGGACCTTTTGTAAGGCAGGTCTGGTGGTAATGAATTCCCTAAGCACTTACTTTTGAGAAGGATTTTATTTCTCTTTTGCTTATGAAGCTTAGTTTGGCTGGATATGAAATTCTTGATTGGGATTTCTTTTCATTAAGGGCTGAATGTACACCCCAATCTCCTCTGGCTTGTAGATTTTTTTGCTGAAAAATCCACTGTTAGCCTGATTAGGTTCCCTTTGTGGATGACCTGCCCCTTCTTTCTAGCTGCATTTAATATTTTTCCTTTGTGTTGATCATGGATAATCTGATGACTTGGGGATGGTCATCTTTTATAATACCTTGCAGGGATTCTCTAAATTTCTTGAATTTGCATGGCAACCTCTCTAGTGGGGTTGGGGAAATTTTTTATGGAAAATATTCTCAAATACGTTTTCTAAGTTGTTTGTTCTCCCTCCCTGTCTTTCATGCATGCCAGTGAGTCATGGATTCAGTTTCTTTACATAATCTTATATCTCTTTGATTTTGTTCATTTAAAAAAATTCTTTTACTCTGACAGAGTTAATTCTAAGAACTAGTCTTTATGTTCTGAGATTACTTCTTCAGCTTGGTCTATTCTGCTGTTAATAATTCCAGTTGTGTAATGAAATTATTGTAACATGCTTTTTCAGGTCTATTGGCTCAGTTTGGTTCTTTCTTAAAATGGTTATTTCATTTATTTCATATTTAATCATTTTACTGAATTTCTTTGATTCCTTGGAATGAATTTCAACTTCCTCCTGAGTCTCATTTCTTTGGTACCATCCAGATTTTGAATTCTATGCCTGTCATTTTGGCCATTTCTTTCTAGTTAAGAACCATTACTGAGGAGTTAGTGTGGTCATTTGGATGTAAGGAGACACTCTGACTTCCAGAGTTGCCAGAGTTGTTGTGCTGGTTCTTTCTCATCTGTGTTGGCTGATGTTCTTTTAACTGTGGAGCAGTGTAGTCAATTGGCTTTGTTTCTGGCTCTTTTCGAGGGCTGAGGCTTTGTGCAGGCTCTTTATTTGTGGCAGAATTGTCCTTGGTTTCACAGGGGGGTATTAGGAAAGTATTTTTGGTGTTGAAGTTTGGGCTACATTCTAATGGTACTTAAGCATAATGGCCAGTAAGAAGGCTCTTGCTCAGCCATGTGGCTCCTATATATTTCCTCACATGTGCAGCTGTGCTCCTTCTCAGTCTTCTGAGGGTGTGGGCTTGCCTCCCACGCAGGTGCTGGCTATAGCTCTCAGCTTGGCACTCCTGGTATACACACTACAATCCTGGGGTGAGCAGAGGCTTTTTGTTTCCTCTCCAGCTTTGGGGCAGCAGAGATGGGGACCTTGGCAGTGGCAATGGCAAAGGACCTTTCACTTGCCTTTGGGGCTCCATCCCAGAGAATTGCATAGCTGCTGCCAATCAGAATGGTCAGCCCAAGGTGGTGGTGTTGTGTTGCAGGTCTAAGCCTAGGGGCCCTGGGAACACATGGTGGGGTGGGGAGCTAGTGGGAAAGGCAGTCTGGCCTTTTCTCTATAGGGTGGCTGTGGTGTGCTGGAAGGACAAGTAAAGCACTCAGGCTGTTTGTTCCTTCCCCAGCCTGGTGGCAGCATAAGTTGGTACCACTGCAGTGGCAGTGGCAGAGGGCACATCTGTTGCCTCTGGCAACTCCACCACAGAGAGACACAGAGCCGGTGCCTATGGAGGCATTCAGCTGGGGGTGGGGTGGCTGCATTGTGGATCCTAGCCAAGGCCCTGTCTAGTGAAGAGCAGGGAGTTGGGAGCTCACAGGAAAGAGAGACTGGGCTCCTCTTCATCTAGTGGTTGTGCCATGTTAGAGGTGCCAGCAAAGTATCAGGGTCTTTTTTTTCTTCTCCAGACAGAGGGCAGCAAGGACAGTTCCACTGCAGCTGCAATGACAGAGAGCCTGTGGATTGCCTCTGAGATTTCCTCGCCAGAGAAATGTAGAGCTGCCACTGACTGAAGTGCTCACGTCGGGGGAAGGGTGGTTGTGCTGGGGACCCAGGCCGGGAAAACCTGCCCAGTGAGGAGTAGCAGGGGCAGGGACCTGCATGGAAAATAGTCTGGGCACATTTCTGTGAGGCAGTTGCAGTGTTCTCAAGGCCTGTGACAGTCCTTAGGCTTCTTGCTTCCTCCCAGCCAGAGGGCAGTAGAGGTGGGGGCTGCAGCAGTGGCATAAATGGTGGGCATGACCATTACCTCTGGGAGCTCCAGTCCAGATAATGCAGAGCTGCCACTGGTCCGACTGCTGAGGTGGGGAGTGGGATGGCTTCACCGGAGTCCACGTCAGTGGGCTTTGTTAGGCGAGGTATAGTGGATGCTACACCTGCAGTCTGTCCACCCCTCAGCACTGTGGGTATGGCCTCTATCCTGGAGGTGTGCAAGGGAGCCCGGTTTTCCTGTTGGCAGAGCTATAGCAGTTGGTGGAGTAGTGCTCAGGAGTCCAAGGCCCTTGGGCTCCACACGGGCCTGAGCAGTGGCTTTACTGAGCAGCTATTGGTGTCAGTCTGGAGGACCAGGGGAGAAAATGTCAGTGGTGGGATGTGTGTGAGGGGTTGTGGGAGTGGAGTAGAAGGGGTGGGGGGTGGGGAGGTGGGAGCATTTCTTGTGTTCAGGTTTGCAAAGATCTATGGCAGAAGTGTGAGTCCTGGGGGCTTTTGTTCACTCACTGTTTCCCCAGTGGGGAGCCTCCCTTGGTTCTAGGCCAATCTCCAGTGGGCAGCTGTCCTATCTCACTCTTCTCTTCTCTCTGTGGGTTGCTTTCCTTCTCGATAAATCCCAGTGTGTTCCTCCTGGACAATTCCACTGAAGAGCTAGTGTGTAACTCCTCCCTGCCTTGCCTTAAAAATAATAAACTATGTTAATTGAGATAAAATAAAATTCATATGCCATGAAATCTATTCATTAGCTATTCAATGGTTTGATTTCTATTAATTTAAACAATTAGTCACAAATACAGAACATAATGTAGACACTTTAATTTAAATTGTACAGTTCAATGGCTTTAAGGAAATTCATAATGATTTAGAAACCTCATTACTACCTATTTCCAAAACATGTTCTTCGCTCCAACAGAAACTCTGTAACTATTAAGCAATGACTTCCCCAATCTGACTTCCCCTAGTACCTGGTTATTTCTAATCAACTTTCTGTATCTATGAATTTGCCTATTCTTCTACCTATAACTGAACTTATTGTAATATTTGTCTTTTTATGTCTGGCTATTTTCACTTACATAGTGTTCTCAGGGTCATTCCTGCTGTAGTACGAATCAGAACTTCCCTCCTGTTTGTGACTAAATAATATTGCATTGTATGTATATAGGACATTCTGTGTATCCATTTGTCTGTTGATGGACACCTGAGTTCTTTCTATCTTACGTCTGTTGTAAATAATGGCGCCATGAACATTGGCTTACAAGTATCTGTTCAAATCCCTGTTTTCAATTAGTTTGGTTTTATAGCTAGGTGGAAATTTCTGGATACTATGGTACTTGTGCTTTTATCTTTTCCAGAAATCACAAATCTGTTTTCCAAATTGGTATGCCAATTTACATTCACCGGCAATTTGTAGGAGTTCCAATTTTTCACATTCTGTTAAATATTTGTTATTCTCCACTAAAAATAATTATAGACTTCCTAAAGGGTATGAAGTGGTATCTCATTGTGGGTTTCCTTCGTATTTCCATAATGATGAATGAAATTGAGCATATTTTCAGGAGCTTATTGACCATTTGCATATCTTCTTCGCAGAAGTGTCTATTGTAGTCATTTGCTGATTGTTGAATGCGGTTTTGTATTTTGGTGTTGAGCGGTGGAGTTCTTCATATATTCTCAATTGGATTGTGGATACATTCTGCCATTCTGTTGGCTGTCTTTTAGCTTTTTATCCTTTTTTTTTTTTTTACTTTATATATAGTGTAAGTAAGGGTCTATCTTCATTATTTTAAATGTTGACATTCAGTGTCCCCCTCCTTGTCTAACTTCCTTGGTAATGCTCAGGTTTCCATCTCTCCCATCCAAATGAGACTTTCCCTTTTATACTTCACCTCTCTTTTCACCCAAGAACTAGGGGTAGTAATGGGAGTGAGTGCCCAGTGTCCTGGGCTCTGTGAGCATGGCCAGCATGAGTCCTTGTGCACCACCTGTTTCTGGGGGACCCACTAACCATTGTGTTCAGGAGGTTTCTAACTCACTCTCCTGGCCCAATCTTCCCTCTACCTCCAACCCTAGATGATCAATGAGTGTTCAGATTCCCTCTTTCCTGCCCCTTCTCAGAACATGGCTGAACTATCCCATTGACCCAGGAGCCCAGGAGACTTGGAGGGAAGTCCTGGCTGCAGGCATTAACTGGAAAAGAAGCCCATCATGGTACTAGAATGAGATGTCACATCTCAGGCAGAGGAAGGTCTGTCTATGGCATCCAGGTCCCTGGGCTAGGAATGGGGAGGGATTGAAGGGACACCTGTGCTCAGATCCAGCAAGAGATGCAAGATCTGGATTGAGAGAGGCTGGTGCAGTCAGGGACACCAACCTAGTGAAGCTAATGGGAGTGCATGGGGCCAGGTAATGAAGCAGGGCTGAGGGTGAGGAGCACTAGCCTCCAGGCAGTTGCCAAGTATGAACAGGGTTGAGGATGCTCCTGTTTCCTCAAGGTAGACAGCCACAGAAGCAGGGGACCACTGAGAGGCTGTGCTGTGGGGTGGAGCTGCTTGGAGTCTGACAGCCTCTTTGCCCACCTGGGCTCCTCCTAGTGCTTGGTGAACAACTGTGTACTCTGTGAGTCGCCTCAGGAGCATGCAGGTCTCCTACATGAGGGAAGTTGACAGGTGCCTGGTGATGTGGCTAAAATGGATGGCTCTCTTCTCAGTCTCATTTGAGCTGTGAAGAGCTGGGTGCCAGAGGCCTTCATGCCAGACCAGGCCTCTGAGGCTTGCCTGCTAAGCCCACTACAACCCCACTATGGCTGGGATTGTGTCCTTGATCAAACTGCTGCTGGAAATTTTATCCCCAGTGTGACACCATTTGGAGATGCATCATAGTGAGGAGGTGTTTGGATCATGGGGATGAATCCTTCACAAATATATTATTGTCCCCTTCATACTTTGCAGTTGTAAGTGAGTTCTTGCTCTAGGTGGAATGGTTATATTCCCAGGAGAGTGGCTCTTGAAAATAGTTGGTTTCTGTCTCTTGTGTCCTCTCTCATCATGTGATCTGTGTGATGGCTGCTTCTCATTCTCTCTATCATGAGTGAAAGCAGCATGAGGACTATACCAGATTCAGCTGCCAAATCTTGGACCTTCCAGCCATCAGAATCATGAGCCAAATAAACATCTTTTCTTTATCAATTACCCAACCTCAGGTATTCTCTTATAGCTAAAACAAAACACACTAAGAGAAATCCTTAGCTCAGCGCTGCTCTGATTCATCTTGCATGAGGAAAGCGAAATCTTGAATGGAATGGAGACCTGGAATCTTTCCCCTATAGATGTGAGCTTCTCCCTCTGATCTCCTAGAGAAAACCTTTTAATCTACACTACCAAGAAAGACTGAGGAGCTGGGCAGGGTGTGGGCATCATGGGTCATAGGCATGCAATTGTATGAAGTTGGGTAAGCCAGGACACTCCTTTCTGGGGTCTTTACACCACAGGGCAAATACCAACTCTCTTTTTCCTACTCTGAAGACACTTGTCTCCACTATATTTCCTCCTCCTTGGTGACTTCTTTCTATCTTTCTCCTTTTAAGTAAATACAGACACTCATGCACCTTGTGTACTTTATTTCATAAAGGAGTAAAGACAGAGAGGTTCTGTGAATAGCTACCATGCAGGACAAATATAGGTGAAAACATAGAATGACAATCAGATAGGAACTGTGCTAAGCTGAATCAAGACCCTAGATGATGTCCGCATCCTAATACATGGCATCCATTGTTATGAGACTGCGTATATCAAGATGAACTTTGAAGTGGAAAATAATGGGTTTTGAGATGGTGAACTTAAACTGGATTACCTGAATGAACTAGATGGAACCACAAAGGTCTTTATTAGAAGGAAAGAGACGTGAGGACAGTAAGAAAGAGATTTGAAAATGCCGTTGGTTTCAAAGAGGGAGAGGGGCCAGTAGCAAGGAATGCAAAAAAAAGGCAGCTCTGGAGCTGAAAGAGCAAGGCGTAAGACTCTTCCCTAGAGACCCTGAAAGGGGTTGGCCCTGTCTACAACTTGTTTTCACCCACTGAAACCCATTTCTGACTTTGACTTACAGAATTGTAAGATGAAACATTTCTGTTATTTAAAATTACTAAGGTTATAGTAGTTTGTTTCAGTAGCAATAGAAAATGCCTACAATGTACAGACCAGTAGGTAGGAGTTAGTCAGGTGTAGGGCAGGCAGGAGACTGGGTGTTGGATGGAGAGCCAGTGATGCAGGTGGGTAGGAGACAGACAGACAAGCAGGGAGGGAGCCTGGAGAAAGGTGACTGAGAAATGGAAGACAGACTGGAAGACAGAAATAAGACAGCAAACAGGTGAGAAGAAGGGCACGTGGGCAGATCGAAAGCAGGAGGTAGGCAGACAGGCAGAAGACAAGAGCAGTGGTCAGGAAGACAGGATGGCAGATGGAGGACCTCAGAGCTGGTCCTTGTTCCCACAGGGGTTAGGGAGCCTTCTGAGATGCAGGTGGATCCCATTGCTGGACTCCAGCACAATTCGTGGCATGGGGATTGGGATGCTGGTGGGATCAGGCAGCAGCTCAAAGCACAGCAGGGTCAGGGCCGTGGCCACCTTCAGCTGGTTCATGGCAAATTGTTTCCCAATGCAGTTCCTGGGCCAGGCAGAGATGGTAAATTGAAAAATGGCCTCAGGCCTCATTGTGAGCTAGGCAGGCTTTGGTCTCTGAGCTCTACCCTTGAGCTGCGGATTTAGGGTCTTCCCCTATGTGCCCAGCCCCCAAATCCTTTCCTTAAAGGCCGCATGCACCTCTGCCCAGGCCTTGATTCACTCTTTTTCTTGAGTTTAGACAGAGCCTGCCAGTCTTCCGAGGCTAGCTCCTAACTCCTGCCTCTGCTCTGAGCAGGCCTGTGACCCTCTGTCAGGAGGACCACGGCTCTAAGGCACAGAGTTTAATCACATGAATTGCTGTAGAGTTAATCAATGGTTTGTTCACTCTTCCACAGTGTGTGGTTCCCTAGTATAGAGCCTAGATCAGGTCACTGTGGGGTTGGAGAGGCACATTCTCTGGCACTCTCCATACAGGGGTACACAGAGACCTGGCTTCTTAGAGAGAGACCCAGATGAGTGGGAAAGAGGAGTCAGAAGGGTAATGGGGAGGCTTCCTGGGAGGACACTGGGTAGGTGGTGCTCAGTTGTTGCCCCACCTTTTGCCCACTCCATGGTCCAGGCTCCTGGTTCCCCCTTACCATCTGTCCACCAGCACCTGTAGCCTTCTAATTCTACTCCAGAAATGTCCCTCCTTACCACCCCTCAGTCTTCTTGCCTGGACTTTCTGGGTCCCTGCTTGCCCTCCTTCCACACTGAAGCCACAGACCAGCTCAGACTCTCCCACACTCTTCACAGTGGGGACAGCATCCCAGGTAGCAGCCAAGCCCTCCCTGGGTTGTTGCCTCACCCAACTCTTACCTGGTCAGCCCACGTCCTAGCCCTGTTCATGCGGAGATGGCTGAGAATATCCTCTCTCCACCTCTGCCTGCCACATCCTCAAGGCTAAGTCCAGGGCCTACCTGCCTCTCACCCCCTACCAGCTGTGCCTCTCCCACCTCAAGCCCCCAGTTGGCATCTGTGCTCCATCCATAGTCAATTCAGTGCCTATGACAGTACCAGGAACAGAAACACTCAAAGAGCCACTCAGTGACTAAGTGAAAGGATGGATGAGGGAGCGATGTGTGTCTGGAACACAGAATATGTTTCTGTATAATACATTTTTGTCCTTGACTATGAACTCCTAGACCCAGGGACAGTACCTTTTTCCTGTTTTCCCATCATGCTGCACAGGGCCTAACCCACAGAGATAGGCTTAATAAATACTTGTATATTTGAATGAAGTTAATTTTTAAAAATGCATAAAATACAGTGGAATACACTGAGTGTTAATATTAGTTCTGGCCTAGACATGAAGCTTAGGAATGCTCTCCTGTCCTCTAGTGGTGGCAACATGATTGACAGCCAGTGTTTAGGAGGAAGTTCTCATTCTGGGATAAAGCAGCGCTGGAGAAGGGCTTTCTGGAACATTTGCTTAATGACCATTGTGTAAAAGTGGACTCACCATGGGAAGAATTCACATAATTACTCACTTAGAAAAACTATGTTTCTACTAACAATTTACATAATTCTTGGCATTAGCTTTTCATCAGATGTTTCCTGCAGCCCCTGAGGATTTTCACAGCAGTTACTTTGGAGTACACATGTCCAATTCAACAGCTATTTCAAGTGTGTTTTGTAATATACATACAGGAAGTCTTCAAATGTTATTTGTCATATACTCAGAAGAGGGCTTCCCTCAAAGTCAGGTTATTATATTTAAGTGTGGTAAAAAACATATGCATAAGACTGTTTAGAGATAGTCTTTGCCCACAAGAGAAACAAGAAAAGATTTAAAATCAATACCGTAATATCACTATTAAAAGAACTAGAGGAGCAAACTCAAACAAATTCAAAAGCTAGCAGAAGACAAGAAATAACTGAGATCAGAGCAGATCTGAAGGAGATAGAGACACAAAAAACCCTTCAAAAAATCAATAAATCCAGTTGCAGGTTTTTTGAAAAGGTCAACAAAATAGATAGACCTCTAGCCAGTCTAATAAAAAAGAACAGAGAGAAGAATCAAATAGATGCAATAAAAATGGTAACAGGGATATCACTGCCAATCCCACAGAAATACAAACCACCATCAGAGATTACAAACACCTCTATGCATATAAACCAGTAAATCTAGAAGAAATGGATAAATTTCCAGACCCTTACACCCTTCCTTCCTAAGCCAGGAAGAAGTTGAATCCCTGAATAGAACAATAACAAGGTCTGAAATTGAGGCAGAAATTAATAGCCTACTAACCAAAGAAAGTCCAGAACCAGATGAGTTCACAGCTAAATTCTACCAGAGGTACAAAGAGGAGCTGGTAGCATTCCTTCTGAAACTGTTTCAAACAATACAAAAAGAGGGACTCTTCCCCAACTCATTTTATGAGATCAACATCATCCTGACACCAAAACCTGGCAGAGACACAACTAAAAAAGAAAATTTCAGGCCAATATCCATGATGAACATTGATGTGAAAATCTTCAATAAAATACTGGCAAACCAAATCCAACAGCACATTAAAAAGCAGGAATCACAAATATTCCTATATGCCAATAACAGACAAACAGAAAGCCAAATCAAGAGTGAACTCCCATTCACAATTGCTACAAAGAGAACAAAATACCTAGGAATACAACTAACAAAGGATGTAAAGGACCTCCTCAAGGAGAACTATAAACCACTGCTCAAGGAAATAAGAGAGAACACAAACATGGAAAAACATCCCATGCTCATGATTAGGAAGAATCAGTATTGTGAAAATGACCATCCTACCCAAAGTAATTTAGAGATTCAATGCTATCCCCGTCAAGCTACCAATTACCTTCTTCACAGAACTGGAGAAAAACACCTTAAACTTCATATGGAACCAAAAGAGAGCCCACATAGCCAAGTCAATTCTAAGCCAAAAAAAACAAATCAGGAGGCATCACACTACTGGACTTCAAACTATACTACATGGCTACAGTAATCAAAACAGCATGGTACTGGTACCAAAACAGAGATATAGACCAATGGGACAGAACAGAGGCCTCGGAGGCAACATCACACATCTACAACCATCTGATCTTTGACAAACCTGACAAAAACAAGCAATGGGGAAAGGAGTCTCTGTTTAATAAATGGTGTTGGGAAAACTGGCTAGCCATGTTCAGAAAGCAGAAATTGGACCCCTTCTTGACACATTACACTAAAATTAACTCCAGATGGATTAAAGACTTAAACATAAGACCTAACACCATAAGAATCCTAGAATAAAACCTAGGCAAAACCATCCAGGACATAGGCATAGGCAAGGACTCCATGACTAAAACACCAAAAGCAATGTCAACAAAAGCCAACATAGACAAATGGGTTCTGATTAAACTCCAGAGCTTCTGCACAGCAAAAGAAACAATCATTAGAGTGAACCAGCAACCAACAGAATCAGAAAAAATTTTTGCAATCTACCTATCTGACAAAGGGCTAATATCCAGAATCTACAGAGAAATAAAACAGATTTACAAGAAAAAAAAAAATCCATTCAAAAGTGGGCAAAGGATATGAACAGACACTTTTCAAAAGAAGACATATATAAGGACAACAAACATATGAAAAAAAGCTCATCATCACTAGTCATTAGAGAAATGCAAATCAAAACCACATTGAGATACCCTCTCCTGCCAATTAGAATGGAGATCATAAAAAAATCTGGAGACAACAGATGCTGGAGAGGATGAGGAGAGATAGGAATACTTTTACATTGTTAGTGGGAGTGTAAATTAGTTCAACTATTGTGGAAGACAGTGTGTCCATTCCTCAAGGATCTAGAAATAGAAATTCCATTTGACCCAGCAATCCCATTATGGGGTATATGCCCAAAGGATTATAAGTAATTCTATTTTAAAGACACATGCGCACGTATGTTCACTGTGGCACTGTTTACAATAACAAAGACCTGGAACCAATTTAAATGGCCATCAATGATAGACTGGACAAGGAAAATGTGGCACATATACACCATGGAATACTATGCAGTCATAAAAAATGATGAGTTTGGGTCCTTTGTAGGAAAATGGATGAATCTGGAAACCATCATTCTCAGGAAACTGACACAAGAACAGAAAATCAAACACTGCATGTTCTCGCTCATAGGCGGGTATTGAACAATGAAAACACATGGACACAGGGAGGGGAGCATCACACACGGGTCTGTTGGGGGGTGGCTAGGGGAAGGACAGTGAGGGGCGGGGAGGTTGGGGAGGGATAACATGGGGAGAAATGCCAGATATAGGTGATGGGGCGGATGGAGGCAGCAAACCACCTTGCCATGCCATGTATGTGCCTATGTAAAAATCCTGCATGATGTGAACATGTACCTCAGAACCTAAAGTACAATTAAAAATAAATGCAAAAAAAAGCTTATCTATCATGGTAAGTTGGCTTCATCCCTGGAATGCAAGGCTGGTTCAACATACACAAATTTATAAACGTAATCCATCACATAAACAGATCATTATCTCAATAGATGCTGAGGAGGGCTTTGACACAATTTAACAGCCTATATGCTAAAAACTCTCAATAAACTACGTATTGATGAAACCTATCTCAAAGTAATAAGAGCTATTTATGACAAACCCACAGCCAATATCATACTGAATGGGCAAAAACTGGAAGCATTTCCTCTGAAAACTGGCACAAGACAAGGATGACCTCTCTCACCACTCCTATTCAACATAGTATTGGAAATTCTGGCCAGGGCAATCAGGCAAGAGAAAGAAATAAAGGGCATTCAATTAGGAAAAGAGGAAGTCAGATTGTCTCTGTTTGTAGATGACATGATTGTATATTTAGAAAATCCCATTGTCTCAGCCCAAAAATCTCCTTATGCTGATAAGTGCCTTCGGCAAAGTCTCAGGTTACGAAATCAATTTGCAAAAATCAGAAGCGTTCCTATACAACAATAACAAACAGAGAGCCAAATCATGAGTACCTAACTGAAGAGTACCTAATAATGTAAATTCATCCTCCTAAAGTGAGAAAAACACAAGAATACCCTGAGTTTGAAAGCCCCACTGACAGTGAATGTTTGCTAACCATTGGGACAGAGCAGAGGGAACAAAGTCTCTCTGGTGTGCCCTGAAGTGACACCTGTGTTTTGTACACAGAGACATCAGCACCCTGTCTCCTTCCCACAAACACTAAAATTTAAGGATATAGTTGAAGGTGTCACATATGGAAGTTGGGGTCACAAATATCAGGTGTGTTCCCCGAGTCTCCCCTATTTTCCCACCTCCTTAACCACACAGAACACCTCACCTTGATCCTCTTGAGAAGGGCAGGAAAGTGTGGCTGTGTCAAGCGCAATCTGGTGCAAAGTGGGAAGGGTCAAACATCTGCAGAGAGAGCCTCAGGCCCATGGCAGGTATGGACCCAGCCCCTTCTTCCCAGTGATAAGGGGACAGAATGCCCAGAGGTGTGAGCAGGAGAAGGCATTAGTCCTGAGAGTTCATCCATTTCCTTCCTGCCAGGACTCTCTTACCTCTGGGTTTGTCCATACCTTCACATTTTGGTGAAGGCCATTAATGGAAAGGACAACTATGAATCCTAAGGGAGGTGTAGGAGACAGATGGAAGACTGACTATACTCATGGGGTGGCCTGACCCCTCAGCCAGCATGGGACAAGGCTTGCCTCAAATAATCACTTTGAGCAGGATGATCCTGACACTATGTAGGTGGGCTGGGATTGGCTAAGCATGTGTGCTCAAATGATGAGAAAAAAACCAGCAATTCAGGAATGAGAAACAAAAAAAATTAGCACATTACTGTGTAGAATAAGTGTAATGACAATTCACATATGTCAAATGCCTCATGGACCTATTTGGAAATATACATTAACTCACTCAGTGTTCACAACAACCCTTCAAGAACGATGTTATTTATTCTCCATTTTCATGTGAGATATTGTCACAGGATTTTTAGAGTGTTGCTTCACCAGCCAGAAACCTCTATGGCCAGTGGCACTTCTGTTGGTTTTGCTCGTGCCCACTGGGCTTAGGCCACTATGCACAGCCGGGCATGCAGGCTGCTGTGGTGGGGCAGGCAGCTCCAGGCATTGGCTCTGTGTGAGACTGTGGCTGGACCAGATGTACCTCAAGTAGCTTCAGCTGCAGGCACCAACATCTGGACAAGGGGAACATGGTGGCACCCAAAAGCTTAGAGATGCCAGGAGCCACAGAGCCCCAAGAGGGTATTACAGCATGTTACAACCCTGGCTCAGGGAGCCTCAAGGTCTAGGCTCCCACAAGGGCTGCAGCTGTTCTCTTTCTTGTTGCCTGCAGCACACGAGTGGGGGGTGAGGAACGGTGTGTTTCAGCCCACTTGTGTTACAGCTGTTTTAGTCCCACTGCCCCAGTTTGTCCCACAGCTCCTGGGCTGGTGTAGGTATGTGGCTTTATTTCTACACTCTCTATTCCGTTTGATTGATCTATGTGTCTATTTTTGTACAAGTGCCATGCTGTTTTGGTTACTATAGACTTGTAGTATAATTTTAAATTGGGTAATGTGATGCCCTCAGGCTTTTTTTTGTTTGTATTTTTTTGCTTAGAACACTTCGGCTATTTAGTTTCTCTATTTTTTGGCTCCATATGAATTTTTGGGATAGTTTTAGTAAACTTAATACCAGCTCTTCTCTGTTCAGCTGGTAGTATTTGGCTGTCAATCCATCTGGTCCTAGACTTTTATTGATAGGTAGACTTTTTATTGCTGATTCAATTTTGTAACTTGTAATTGATATGTTCAAAATTTCAATGTCTTCCTGGTTTAATCTTGGGATTTTGTGTTTCCAGGAGCTTTCTCATTTCCACTAGGTTTTCTACTCTGTGTGTATTGAGATGTTTATAGTGGTCTCTGAGGATCTTTTTTATTTCTGTGGTATCAGTGTAATGCTACCTTGTTATTTCTGATTGTTCTTTTTTCAATATCCTATTTTTATTCTTTGTTCATCAACCTAGTGGTCTATCAACTTTGTTTATGCTTTCAAATAACCAGCTTTTCACAATGTTAATCCTTTGTATGATTTTTGGTCTCAATTTCATTTAGTTCTGCTCCGATGTTTGTTATATTTTTTTGTTTGGTAGCTTTGGGTTCGTTATTGTTTTTATAGTTCCTTAGGTGTGGCATTAGATTGTTAATTTGAGATCTTTCTGTATTTTTGATATAGGCATTTAGAACTGTATACTATGAATACATTCTGCAATTTGTGGGCTGTCTTTTAACTCTTGTTTTCTTTTGTTTTTACTTTGTACATGGTGTAGTTAAGGGTCCATCTTCATTCAATCACATGTGGATATCTAGTTTTACCCCTCCTTGTACACCTTCCTTATCTCTTTGGTCACAAGGGACTTGCCTTGTCTCAGATGAGAATTTGGAGCTGGACTTTTGAGCTAGTGCTGGAATGAGTTAAGACTTTGGGGGATGGTTGGGAAGGCATGATTGGTTTTGAAATATGAGAAAGACATGAGATTTAAGAGGGGCCAGGGGAGGAATGAAGTGGTTCGACTCTGTATCCCTACTCAAATCTCATCTTGAATTGTAATCCTTATGTGTCGAGGGAGGGACCTGATGGGAGATGATTGGATCATGGAGGCGGTTTCCTCCCACCTCCATGTTGTTCTCATAATAGTGAGGGAGTTCTCACAAGATCTGATGGTTTTAGGGGTGTTTGGCAGTTCCCTTCTCATGGTCTGTCTCACCTGCTTCCATGTAAGCTGTGTTTTGCATCCCCTTTGCCTTCCACTGTGAGTTTAAGTTTTCTGAGGCTTCCCCAGTCATGCAGAACTGTGAGTCAATTAAACCCTCTTTCTTTATAAATAAGTCAGTCTTAGGTAGTATCTTTATAGCATTGTGAAAACAGACAAATACAAGGGACCAATATCAAGGAATGCAAAGAAGGCAGCCCTAGAGGTGAAAGGCCTATGGGATGAACTCTCCTCTCTATGCCTTCTGTGGGGTCTGGGCCTGTCCACAACTTGTTTTTACCCAGGGAAGCCCATTTCCAACTTTGACCTCCAGAACTAAAAGAATAAAAACCTGTTATGTAAAACCACTGAGGTTGTGGTAGTTTATTATAGCAGCAATAAGAAATCTCTACAGATACAGACAAGCAGGCAAAAGGAAGAAGACAGATGATACAGGGGCAGACAAGCTGGAAGAAGATTGGGAGTTGGGTGGGGAATCAGGGATGCAGGTAGATAGGAGACAGATAGGCAATCAGGTAGGGAGCCCAGAGAAAGGTGAGGGAGAGAAGGGCAGGCAGACTGAGGGACAGGAGGCAGGACAGCATGCAGGTGGGAAGAAAGCACATGGGTGGATAGAAAGAAGGATATAGGGAAACAGGCAGGGAACAGGAAGAAAGGATGGCATGTAGAGAACTTCAGATCGGGTTCTTGTTCCCACAAGTGTTAGGGAGCCTCTTAACATGCACGTGTATCCCACTGTTGAATTTCAACATCATTTGTGGTAAGAGGATGGGGATACTGGCAGGACCAAAAGGCAACTTAAAGTTGAGCAGGGTTAGGGCCACCTTCAGCTCATTCATGGCAAATTGTCTTCTGATGCAGTTCCTGGGCCAGGCAGAGACAATGAACTGCGATGTGGCTTCAGGCCCCATTCTGCACTGGGTAGGCTTTGGCCTATAAGCTCCAGTCTGAAGCTAAGTATTCAGAGTTCACCTTTATTTGCCCAAACCTTGGTTCACACTTTCCCCTGACCTTGGACAGAGCCCACCAGTCTTGCTCTTAACTCCTACCTCTGCTCTCAGCAGGCCTGAACCACTGTGTCAGAACAGGGCCTGGGCTCTAAGGCACAGAATCTAATCACATAAATGAATAAAGAGTTCATTATTGGTTTGTTCACTCCTCCACAAACATTTCTGGTTCTCCAGTGTGGAGGCCAGTTCAGGTCACTGTAGGATGTGACCTGAGAATAGGGTCCTCAGGTGCTCCCTTTGTAGGGGGACACACGGGCCCAGATCCTCAGAGCTTGGCCAAGGTGGGTATGTGAGGGGAATTGAAAGGACATGGGAGAGACTTCCTAGAGGGGCACTGGGTGGGTGGTCCTCAGCTGTTGCCCCATCTGCCTCCTACTCCAGGGTCTAAGCTCCCGCCTCCCCCTTACTCCTCTGTTCAATAGCACCTGTAGCTTTCTAATTCTACTCCAGAAATGTTCCTTTGTTATCCCTTAGCCTTCTTGATTCTACTTTCTGGATCCCTCCTTCTCCTTCCTCCATAATGAAGCCACAGCCCAGGTCAGACCCTCCCATGCTCTTCATCACAGTAGGGACAGCATCCCAATACCTCAGCTGGAAGCCAAACCCTCCATGGGCTGTTGCCTCACCCACTTCTTACCTGTCCAGCCCACACCCTAACCCTCTTCACGTGGACATGGATGAAAACATCCTCCCTCCACCTCTGCTTTCCACATCCTCAAGGCTAAGGCCAGGGCCCAACTGCCTCCTCACCCTCTACCAGCTGTGCCTCTCCCTCTCTAGGCATTCAGGAAGCATTGATGATTTACTTATGAACAGTTACAGTTCAGTGCCTAGGACAGTGCTAGGAGGAGAGACACTTAAGGAGCCATTCATTTAGTGACTAAATGAGTGAAAGAATAGATGAGGAAGTGATGTTTCTGGAGCACAGGATGTATTTCTGTACAACACATTTTTGTCCTTGTCTGTGAACTCTTCAAGGCAAGGATAGTACCTGTTATCTCTCTTTTCCCATCGTGCTGCATAGGACTTGACCTACAGAGGTAGGCTTAATAAATACTTTTAAATTTGAATGACATTACCTAGGTTTTGAAAAAGGAATAAAATAGAATGGAATACAGTGAGAGTAATTATTAGTTCTAAGCTAGAAATTGAGCTTTGGGATGCTCTTCTGTCCTCTAGTGGCAGCAGCATGATTGGCTGCCAATGTTTAAGGGGAAGTTCTCATCCTGGGATAAACCAATGCCTGAAAATTACTGTCCATAGGAATAATTTGCTTGATGTCTGTCCTGTGAAATTGGATTCATCATTAGGGAATTTACAGAATTATTTATTTAGAAAAACCTTATTTCTACTATTACATCCTTTTTTGCATTTGTACTTCAAAGGACCATTCCTGTAGCCTTTGAGAATATCTAAAGGACCCATTTTGGAGTGTACGTGTCCAGCTGAATAGCTCATTCAAACATGTTTTGTGTTTTACACAACAGGAACCTTCAAATGCTATGTGTTACTTGCCAAAAAGGGAGCTTTCCTCAAATACATTTACTGTTCTCATTTTTATGTTTCTACCAATATTGTGATATGTGGACTATGCTAAAGAGATCCCACTAGATCTAAACAATTTTGTTGAATTAGAAAGTAGATATAAATATGTGAACATTATAATGCAGTGGAAATTTGTTTGGCAGGACAGTAAAATGTGTGAGAGAATACACCTGGGTATAAAACTTTCTGCAAAAGGCTGTCTTACCTTTCACTTATTTGACCTGAAAGGTGGGACTAAGAAGGCCCTTCAGTTTTAAGTAGATGCAAATATTTCAGTTTTTCTACATGGCATACTGGGGAACTAAGGAGAAAATGTGGTGTGCTGCACTGACAATGTGCAAGAAAAGAGAAATCACCCCTTTAGTATTTTGAAAACTGAGAAAGGCAGGGGTCCCTAACAAGATGGCTGAATAGGAACAGCTTCAGACTGCAGCTCCCAGCAAGATAGACACAGAAGGCTGGTGATTTCTGCATGTCCAGCTGAGGTACTCGGTTCATCTCACTAGGACTGGTTAAACAGTGGATGCAGCCCACAAGCTGAAGCAGAGTGGGGTGTTGCCTCATCCAGGAAGTGCAAGGGGTTGGAGGATTTCTCTCCCATAGCCAAGGGAAGCCATGAGAGAATGTCCTGGTAAGGATGGTGCATTCTGGCCCAGATACTGTGCTTTTTCCATGGTCTTCACAACCAGCAGACCAGAAGATTCCCTCTGGTACCCACACCACCAGGGCCCTGGGTTTCAAGCACAAAACTGGGTGGCTGTTTGGGCAGACACTGAGCTAGTGGCAGGAGATTTTTTTTTCATACCCCGTGGCACCTGGAATGCCAGCAAAACAGAACCCTTCACTCCCCTGGAAGTGGGGCTGAAGCCGGGGAGCCAAGTGGTCTGGCTTGGCCAGTCCGACTGCCGCGGAGCCCAGCAAACTATGATCCACTGCCTTGAAATTCTTGCTGCTAGCACAGCAGTCCGAGGTCAAACTGGGATGATTGAGCTTGGTTGGGGGAGGGGTGTCCACCATTGCTGAGGCTTGAGTTGGTTTTCCCTTCACTGTGTAAACAAAGCCACCAGGCAGTTCAAACTGGGCACAGCCCTCCGCAGCTTAGCAAGTCCTCTGCAGCCAAACTGCCGTCTAGATTCCTCCTCCTTGAGCAGGGCATCTCTGAAAAAGATGCAGCTGCCCCAGTCAGAAACTTATAGATTAAACCCCCATCTCCCTGGGACAGGGCACCTAGGTGAAGGGGTAACTGTGGGCACAGCTTTAGCAGACTTAAACATCCCTGCCTGACAGCTCTGAAGGGAGCAGCACATCTCCCAGCACAGCATTCTATCTCTGATAAGGAATAAAATGCCTCCTCAAATGAGTCCCTGACCCTCCTGTATATCCTGACTTGGAGATACCTCCCAGTAAAAGCTGACAGACACCTCATACAGGAGAGCTCTGGCTGGCATCTGGTGGGTGCCATTCTGGGACAAAGCATCCAGAGGACGGAACAGGCAATAATTTTTGCTGTTCTGCAGCCTCCACTGGTGATACCCAGGCAAATAGCTTCTGGAGTGGACCTCCAGCAAATTCCACCAGAGCTACAGCAGAGGGGCCAGACTGTTAGAATAAGAAGTAAAAACCAGAAAGGAATAGCATACATATCAATAAAAAGGTGGTCCACTTAGAAACCCCATCTGATGGTCATCAATATGAAAGACCAAAGGTAGATAAATCCACAAAGATGGGGAGAAACAAGCACAAAAAGGCTGAAAATTTCAAAAATTAGAACACCTCTTCTCCTCCAAAGGACCACAACTCCTCGCCAGCAAGGGAGCAAAACTGGATGGAGAATGAGTTTGACAAATTGACAGAAGTAGGCTTCAGAAAGTGGGTAATAACAAACTCATCCAAGGTAAAGGAACACGTTCTTACCCAATGAAAGGAAGCTAAGTACCTTGAGAAAAGACTAGAGAAATTGCTAACTAGAATAACCAGTTTAGAGAAGAGCATAAATGACCTGAAGAAGCTAAAAATATGGCACGAGAACTTTGTGAAGCATACATAAGTTTTAATAGCCAAATTCATCAAGCAGAAGAAAGAATATCAGAGATTGAAGATCAACTCAATGAAATAAAATGAGAAGACAAATTAGAAAAAAAGGGGGACCTCTTCAAGGAGAACTACAAACCACTCCTTAAGAAAATAAGAGAGGACACAAACAAATGGAAAAACATTCCATGCTTATGGAGAGAAAGAATCAATATCATGAAAATGGCCATATTGCCCAAAGTAATCTATATATTCAATGCTATCTCCATCAAGCTACCATTGACTTTCTTCACAGAATTGGAAAAAACCACCTCAAATTTCATATTAAAACCAAAAAAGAGCCCACATAACCAAGACAATCCTAAGCAAAAAGAACAAAGTTGGAGGCATGATGCTACCTGACTTAAAACGATACTACAGGGCTACAGTGATCAAAACAGCATAGTACTTGTACCAAAACAGAGATATAGACCAATGGAACAGAACAGAAGCCTCAGAAATAATGCCATACATCTGCAACCATGTGATCTTTGACAAGCCTGGCAAAAACAAGCAATGGGGAAAGGATTCCCTGTTTAATAAATGGTGCTGGGAAAACTGACTAGCTATATGCAGAAAGCTGAAACTGGATGCCTTCCATTCAGGACATAGGCATGGGCAAAGACTTCATGACTAAAACACCAAAAGCAATGGCAACAAAAGCCAAAATTGACAAATGTGATATAATTAAACTAAAGAGCTTCTGCACAGCAAAAGAAACTATCATCAGAGTAAACAGGCAACCTACAGAATGGGATAAATTTTTTGCAATCTACCAATCTGACAAAGGACTACTATCCAGACTCTACAAAGAACTGGAACAAATTTACAAGAAATAAAAAAAAAAAAACTGAATCGAAAAGTGGTTGAAGGATATAAACAGACTCTTATCAAAAGGAGACGTTTATGCAGCCAACAGACACGTGAAAAAATGCTCATCACTGGTCATTAGAGAAATGCAAATCAAAACCACAATGAGATACCATCTCACACCAGTTATAATGGTGATCATTAAAAAATCTGGAGACAACAGATGCTGGAGAGGCTGTGGAGAAATAGGAATGCTTTTACACATTGGTGGGAGTGTAAATTAGTTCAACCGTTGTGGAAGACTGTGTGGCAATTCCTCAAGGATCTAGAACTAGAAATACCATTTGACCCAGCAATGCCATTACTGGCTATATACCCAAAGGATTATAAATCATTCTACTATAAAAACACATGAACAGGTACATTTATTGCAGCACTATTCACAATAGAGAAGACTTGGAAACAACCCAAATGCTCATCAATGTAGACCGAATAAAGAAAATTTGGCACATATACACCATGGAACACTATGCAGCCATAAAAAGGATGAGTCCATGTTCTTTGCAGGAACATGGATTAAGCTGGAAACAATTATTCTCAGCAAACTAACAGAAGAACAGAAAACCAAACACTGCATGCTCTCACTCATAAGTGGGAGTTGAACAATGAGAATACATGAACACAGGGAGGGGAATATCACACACTGGAGCCTGTCAGAGGGTGGGGGTTGGGGGAGGGATAACATTGGAAGAAATACCTAATGTAGATGATGGGGTGATGGATTCAGCAAACCACTATGGCACATGTGTACCTACATGTTCTGCACATGTACCCCAGAATTTAAAGTATTTAAAAAAAGTAAAAAGCCTCCAAGAAATATGGGACTATAAGAACAGACTAAATCTACATTAGATTCATGTACCTGAAAGTGACAGGGAGAATGTAACCAAGTTGGAAACGCTCTTCAGGGTATTATCCAGGAAAACTTCCCCAGCCTAGCAAGGCAGGCCAACATTCAAATTTTGGAAATTAAGAGAACACCACAATGATACTCCTTGAGAAGAGCAACCCAACACACATAATCATCAGATTCACCAATGTTGAAATGAATAAAAAAATGTTAAAGGGAGCCAGAGAGAAAGGTTGGGTTATACACAAATAAAATCCCATCAGACTAACAGGGAGTCTCTCTGTGGAAACCCTACAAGCCAGAAGAGAGTGGGGGCCAATATTTAACATTCTTAAAGAAAAGAATTTTCACCCGGAATTTCATATCCAGCCAAACTAACCTTCATAAGCAAAGGAGAAATAAAATTCTTTAAAGACAAGCAAATACTGAGAGATTTTTGTCACCACCAGGCCTGCCTTATAAGAACTCCTGAAAAATACTAAACATGGAAAGGGAAAACTGGTACAAGCCACTGAAAAAGCATACCAAAATCTAAAGAACATAAACACTAGGAAGAAACTGCATCAACTAATGGGCAAAATAACCAGCTAGCATCATAATGACAGAATCAAATCCACACATAACAGTATTAACCTTAAATATAGACAGACTAAAGGCCCCAATTAAAATACAAGACTGGCAAATTGGATACAGAGTGAAGACCTATTTGTGTGCTATATTCAGGAGACCCATCTCATGTGCAAAGACACACATAAGCTCAAAATAAAGGGCTGGAGAAAGATTTACCAAGCAAATGGAGAGGAAAACAAGCAGGGATTGCAATCCTAGTCTCTGATGAAACAGACCTTAAACCAGCATAGATCAAAAAAGACAAAAGAGGGCATTACATAATGGTAAAGGAATCAATGCATCAAAAAGAGCTAACTATCCTAAGTATATATGCACCCAATACAGGAGCACCCAGATTCATAAAGCAAGTTCTTAGAGCTCTACCAAGAGACTTAGACTCCAGCACAATAATAGTGGGGGACTAACACTATAGTCACTCTGTTGTGCTATTAAATACTAGATCTTATTCATTCTTCCTATTTTTTTTGTTCCCCCTACTTGCCCCCAACTGGTAATCATCCTCCTATTCTCTATCTCCATGAGCTCCATTGTTTTGATTTTTAAATGCCACAAGTAAGTGAGAACATGTGATGTGTGTCTTTCTGTGCCTTATTTCACTTAACATAATGACCTCCAGTTCTATCCATATTGTTGCAAATGACAGGTTCTCATTCTTTTTTATGGTCGAATAATACTCCATCATCTATTTATACCCCATTTTCTTTATCCATCTGTTGATAGACATTTATATTGCTTCCAAATTTTGGCTATTTTAAACAATGCTGCAACAAACATGAGAGTGCAAATACCTCTTTGATATACTGATTTCCTTTCTTTGGGGTATATACCCTGAAGTGGGATTGCTGGATCATATGGTAGCTCTATTTTTAGTTTTTTGAGGAATCTCCAAACCATTCTAGAATTTTTGATTGTCGAATGAATGACAAATGAAAACAGAGATGAAGTATAAAATGAGAGGCATAAATACGAAGCCTTTAACTGTTCATAAAATAGAATCCTGTAGGCTGGTAGTTAAAGAAATACTTGAGAAAGAGATAAAAGGTGTTTTTGCAGAACACTTTGAGAAGAACAAAGGACACATAGGGCAGGGGTGGAGATGGGGGTAGGATTGGGGAAGATAGATTCTTCTTGCCTTTCCTATCTCAGTAAATAGAAACTGTGAAAGGAAAATATGCTAGAACACCAAATCACTAGGCTAAAAGGAAAATTCAAGCTGGTGACTGCTTATGGCAAACCTGCCTTCCATTCTATTCAAAGTCATCCCTCTGCTCAGTGAGATAAGTGCATATCTGTTTGCCTCCTTTGGAGAGACTAATCAGAAACTTAAAAGAATGCAACCATTTGTCTCTCACCTACCAGTGTCCTAAAAGCCCCCTCCCTGCGGCAAGTTGTCCCATCTTTCCAGACAGAACCAACGTTCATTTTAGATATGTTGATTGATGTCACATGTCTCACTAAAATGTATAAAACCAAGATGTGTTCTGACGACTTTGGGTGCATGTCATCGGTATCTCCTGAGGGTGTGTCATGGGCATGCATCCTCAACCTTGGCAAAATAAACTTTCTAAATTAATTGAGACCTGTCTCAAATTTTGGGGGTTCACAAAACAGAGAGATTGTCCTAGACTTTCCTACTATGCCTGCATCCAGTCACCAACCCCCATCAAAAACCCCAATATCTCTCCCATTCATTCTTGCTTGTCTGCACCACTCTTCCTGGACCAAATTGAAGATCAGGCTGTTTATTCTTGTGGCTCAATAATGAGGAACTGGTGAGGAAGGTAGTTTTTATTTCTGTAACTGGTTACAGTGAGAAGGCCTGGGAAATATCACCAGACACACTCAATATTACAACATTTTTAGAGCTTATGTTCCTTCTATAAAACTCTTGGTGGATTTTTATGACATTCCAGCCTTTGTATAAGGGCACTGGTTCTATCAGTTTTTAGTATTTAACTTAACTATTCAGTCAGTGTGGAAACAGTTGTTACAGAGGCCTGTGTTAGTGAGACCTGACCTGTCAAAATCTCCACTGTCAATTTGTACATGATTTTTTTTATCATGCTTGGATATTTAATCATGAGAATTTAAGTGAGATGGAGTGTAGTAATCTTTCTGGCTACCTCCCGCTGAGAAGGAATTATCATTATGGGGCACTGAATGTAGCATTGGAGTGGAAGAGGTTGATCTGTTCCCAGTAGTACTCTGTTTCAAGGGCTTAGAGGCAACACCTGCTGAAACATAACAATATGCAACAGCAACACATGTAAATAGGTTTCTGCTGTTTTCTTCTTAAGTTTAAGTTGCCTAGTCTTTAGTTTACAGGGCTTTATGAAAGTGTGGTTTAGGTTTCAGTGAGTCCCAATTAGGAAAAATGGGGAAAAAATTGAAAACATTATTTTGGAGACTTGTAGCCAGAAAAATCAGAATTCAATTCAAACTGTAGAAAATAATAAAAATTGAAAAACATTGGCTGATCCAAGATGGCCAAATAGGAACAGCTCTGGAGTGCAGTTCCCCTTGAGAAAAATGCAGAGAGTAAGTGATCACCACATTTCCAAATGAGTTATTACTGCCCACAGACCAGGAGATTCCCAGGCTGAAAAGTTCCATGAGTCTCCAGCACGGCTGTTTCAGCCAGTGTAGCGGGTGTCTGCACAAAAACTCACACAAATCTGGGAAGCCATTTCAACTGGCACCTGGAATGCCTGGGAGACAGAGCCACCCATTCAACTGAAAAACAGGGGGCTGAAACAGGGAGTCAGGTGATCTGGCTTGGCGGGTTCCATCCTCACAAAGACCAGCAATCTGAAAAGCTCTGGATTGAGAGTTTTACAGCAAGCGCAGCTGGACCTGAGATGGTCCAGCTCTGTAGGGGGAAGGGCATCTGCTGTGACCAAGGCAGTCCATCACTATCAAGGCAGTCTGCCACTACCAAGGCAGCCCGCCATTACTAAGGCAGCCCCCCATTACTGAGGCAGTCCGCCATTACAGAGGCAGTCCACCATTATTGAGGCAGACTGCCATTACTGAGGCAGTTCTAACTATACCTTTATAGACAAAACTGCAAGGAAGTTCACACAGCAGCTGGGCAGAACCCACAGCAGTGCAGCAATGCCCCTGCAGTCAGACTGTGACTAGGTTACTTCCTAGCTCGGCAGGACATCTCTGAAAAAAAGGCAGCAGCACATCAGAACGAAGATAACTTGGAGCTCCTAGACCTGTTAGAAACTGACATTATTTACTTACCACAGGTCAGAAACCCAGTACAGGGATTGTGGAGACAAGGTATGAGGCATTTTCTCTAGGGGTTTTTATTGGTTTTATAAGTCAAATTTGATTTCTTAAAGGAAAGCATGCCATTGCAGTCAAAGCCTTGGTAAAATAACCAGTTTCTCCAATTGTGCCTGTTGCAAAAGAAAACAGATTCGTATTGCCCTTATGCAAAAAAGTATAATTAAGAATATTCACAAATGGTTTTCATATTTTGGAGGAATCAGGTAGAGAGAAACAAATATGCTCCAAATTTTGCTCATAGTAGTATACTTTCCATAATTGTTAAAAGCTGTTAAAAAATCAAAAGAAAAGTTTCCTTGACTCTGAAAAGCAAAACAAAGGATCAACAGTGTTTTAAGCAAAAAGTCAAAAAGATCACTTCAGTATTTTATTTAGTTTATGCAGTTAATTCCTGTTCTGCTTGATATCAATGAACATTTTATCTCTTTAAGAGTTCTGAACATTTTTCCTCTATTCTGATGTTGCAATCTCCAAAGTTATCAGAAACCTGCATTCAACAGTACCTGTTAGAGCTTTATTGCTGATTATAAAACCACCTTCTAAAGGAAGACCTAGACAAGACAACAATTGTTTATGGATGACAACAAGTTTTAGGGTAGCCATAGTTAAAGTCAGGAAGTCTGTTACCTCTGTGGCACACAATAATTTAACATAACAAGTATAATTATTACTGATAATGTGCACTAAGTTTAAGCAGAATTATATAAGTTTCCCATAATTTGGAACACATACCAATAACATATTTATACAAAATAGCCCCCAAAATCCAGATGCCATTTTATATTTGACAATGCTTCCTGTATAGTTTTTATTTTATTTATTTTGTGTGTGTGTGTGATTTTTTAATTGCATTTTAGGTTTTGGGGTACACGTGACGAACATGCAAGATTTTTGCATAGGTACACACATGGCAGTGTGATTTGCTGCCTTCCTCCCCATCACCTATATCTCGCATTTCCCCCCATGCTATCTCTCCCCAACTCCCCATCCCCCCCTGACCCTCCCCTATTTCCCCCTGACAGACTCCAGTGTGTGATGCTCCCCTCCCTGTGTCCCTGTGTTCTCATTGTTCAACACCCGCCTATGAGTGAGAACGTGCGCTGTTTGATTTTCTGTTCTTGTGTCAGTTTGCTGAGAATGATGATTTCCAGGTTCATCCATGTCCCTACAAAGGACACGAACTCATCATTTTTGATGGCTGCATAATATTCCATGGTGTATATGTGCCACATTTTCCCTGTCCAGTCTATCACCGATGGGCATTTGGGTTGGTTCCAGGTCTTTGATATTGTAAACAGTGCTACAATGAACATATGTGTGCATGTGAATTATAGTAGAATGATTTATAATCTTTTGGATGTATACCCAGTAATGGGATTGCTGGGTCAAATGGAATTTCTATTTCTAGGTCCTTGAGGAATCGCCACACTGTCTTCCACAATGGTTGAACTAATTTACACTCCCACCAACAGTGTAAAAGTATTCCTATTTCTCCACGTCCTCTCCAGCATCTGTTGTCTCCAGATTTTTTAATGATTGCCATTCTAACTGGCGTGAGATGGTATCTCGATGTAGTTTTGATTTGCATTTCTCTAATGACCAGTGATGATGAGCATTTTTTCATATGTTTGTTGGCCTTATATATGTCTTCTTTTGTAAAGTGTCTGTTCATATCCTTCACCCACTTTTGAATGGGCTTGTTTGTTTTTTTCTTGTAAATCTGTTTTAGCTCTTTGTAAATTCTGGATATCAGCCCTTTGTCAGATGGGTAGACTGCAAAATTTTTTTCCCATTCTGTTGGTTGCCGATTCACTCTAATGACTGTTTCTTTTGCTATGCAGAAGCCTGTATAGTTTTTATATCAAATAAATCAAATTTTACATTAGGGAAATATTAATGTTAAGCCCAATTTTTAATAAAAACTTATAGGCATATTTACCCAATTTTAATGTTTGACCATATGGTAAGATTTATGAAAATCTTTTATAATCCTTTACAAAATATGTTTTGTTAAAAATCAGGTTAATGTTCTAAGAGAAACCTGTTGTGCTTTTATTTTAATTTTCAATTTATGTAAAAACTAAATAATACTGCTTTAACATTAGCCATTAGGCTTACAGACAGAATTTGTTTTACAATTACTTTTCTCATACACTTTCTGCAACTTGCTTAAACCTTTAGCTTTATATAACTTAAAACAATCCTTTAACCTTTAATTTAGGCAAAAATCCACTTTTCCACACCTTCTTATAATCTTTTACCAAAACTATATTCTATTTTTCTTACACATCTTGTATGGAAAACTGTTTTTTCAGTAGTCTCAAGTACATATTACACTGTTAACTCTTAGCAGCCTTTACTTTTGTGAAAACGTTGGTAAGTTTTGGATTTTATGTATTAGGTGTGGAGTCTAGGACCCAGAGAGGAGTGCTGATAAGGTCTGACTCTTTCCAGCATCTAACTCAATGTGTCTAAGATTAACCTACCCATAAAGCAGGAAAGTTATACAGTTAAGAGTCATAGTGACATTTCATGAAGCATTTAGGAGGCCTAATTGCCTTTACATTGTACAACAAGTTTACATAAATTCCCCTTCATAAATTCTTTCATGACTTACACAGGCCATCTGTGACATACTTGGACTTTTTGACTTGTTCTAACCATCCCTCTTTCTAAACAACCTGTCATTTTATTCTAGGATTAAATTTACCATGCATGATTCTCTTTTGCATAAAATTATTTTTCTTTAAGTTTTTTTTTTTTTCTTTTTTACTAAAAATGCCTTTTTATTTTTATAACTTTATATCTCTTATTTCCTGGTTCCTTTTACTTTGTTTTATATACAAACTTTAAATAAAATTTGAATTTGACAAAAATTATTTATCTTTAAAAAGAGATACAATTGGCACTGTTGGCTCACAAATCCTCACAAGGTTGGTGTCAAAGTTAAGTCAGAAAAGACCTAGCAAGATGGCTGAATAGGAGCAGCTCTAGTCTGCAGCTCTCAGTGTGATCAATGGAGAAGATGGGTGATTTCTCCATTTCCAACTGAGGTACCTGGCTCCTCTCATTGGAACTGGTTAAACAGTCAGTGCAGCCCACAGAGGGTGAGCTGAAACAGGGTGGGGTGTCGCCTAGCCCAGGAAGGGCAAGGGGTTGGGGAACTCTCTCCCATAGCCAAAGGAAGCCATGAGGGTCTGTGCCATAAGGAATGGGGCACCCTGGCCCAGATACTATGCCTTTACCATAGTCTTTGCTACCCACATACCAGTAGATTCCATTGGGTGCCTACAGCAAGAAAATTGGGCAACCGTTTGGACAGACACCAAGCTAGCTACAGTTTTTTTTTTTTTTTTCATACTACAGTGGCACCTGGAACAATAGCAAAGCAGAACCATTCACTACCCTGGAAAAGGGGCTGAAGTCAGGGAGCCAAGTGGTCTAGCTTAGTGGATCCCACCTCCACAGAGCCCAGTAACATAAGATCCATTGACTTAAAATTCTCACTGCCAGTCCAGAATTCTGAAGTCAACCTGAGACACTGGAGCTTAGAGGGGGAGGGGCACTGCCATTACTGAGGCTTGAGTAGGTGGTTTTACCCACATAATGTAAACAAAGCCACCAGGAAGTTCCAACTGGATGGAGCCCTCTGCAGCTCAGCAAAGCTGCTGTAGCCAGACTGTCTCTCTAGATTCCTCCTCTCTGGGCAGGGCATCAGTGAAAAAAAAGGCAGCCTCCCTAGTCAGAGGCTTATAGATAAAACTCCCATCTCCCTGGGACAGAGCACCTGGGGGAAGTGGCAGCTGTGGGCACAGCTTCAGCAGACTTAAATGTTCCTGCCTGCCAGCTCTGTGCAGTGTATCTCCAATCACAGCACTCGAGCTCTACTTGAGCTCTACTTGGGTTACTTGAGCTCTACTCAAGTTCTATAGATTAGACTACCTCCTCAAGTGGGTCTGTGACCCCCATGTCTCCTGACTGGAAGATATCTCCCAGCAGAGGCTGACAGCACGTCATGCAGGAGAGCTCTGGCTGGCATGTGGTGGGTGCCCCTCTGGGAAGAAGCTTCCAGAGGAAGGGACAGGCAGCAATCTTTGCTGTTCTGCAGTCTCTGCTGGTGATACCCAGGCCAGCAGGGTCTGGAGTTGACCTCCAGAAAACTCCAGCAGATCTGCAGCAGAGGGGCCTGAGCTGTTAGAAGGAGAACTAAAAAACAGAAATTAAAATCATCAGTACAAACAAAAAGGATGTCCACTCAGAAACCCCATTCAAGGGCACCAATATCAAAGACCAAAGGTAGATAAATCCACAAAGATGGGGAGAAGCCAGTGTAAAAAAGGCTGAAAATTCCAAAATCGGAATGCCTCTTCTCCTCCAAAGGATCACATCTCCTGAGCAGCAAGGGAACAAAACTGGACAGAGAATGAGTTTGATGAATTGACAGAAGTAGGATTCAGAAGGTGGGTAATAACAAACTCCTCCAAGCTAAAGGAGCATGTTCTAACCCATTGCAAGGAAGCTAAGAACCTTGAAAAAAGGTTAGAGGAATGATAACTAGAATATCCAGTTTATAGAAGAAAATAAAAGAACTGATAGAGTGGAAAAACACAGCATGAGAATTTAGTGAAGCATACACAAGTATTAAGAGCCAAATCAATCAAGCAGAAGACAGGATGTCAAAGACTGAAGATCAACTTAATGAAATAAAGTGTGAAGACAAGATTTGAGAAAGAAGAATAAAAAGGAATGAGCAAAGCCTCCAATAAACATGGGACTATGTGAAAAGACCAAACCTACATTTCATTGGCGCACCTGAAAGTGATGGGGAGGATGAAACCAAGTTGGAAGACACTTTTAAGGATATTATTTAGGAGAACTTCCCCAACCTAGCAAGACAGGACAACATTCAAATTCAGGAAATACAGAGAACACCACAAAGATACTACTCAAGAAGAGCAACCCCAAGACACATAGTCATCAGATTTGCCAAGGTTGAAATTAAGGAAAAAAATGTTAAGGGCATCCAGAAAGGAGGGTTGGGTTACCCACAAGGGAAGCTTATCAGACTAACAATGAATCTCTCTGCAGAAACCCTACAAACCAGAAGAGAGAGGGGGCCAATATTCAACATCCTTAAAAAAAAAAGAGAATTTTCAACCCAGAATTTCATATACAGCCCAACTAACTTTCCTAAGTTAATGAGGAATAAAATCCTTTCCAGACAAGCAAATGCTGAGAGATTTTGTTACCACCACGCCTGTCTTACAAGAGCTCCTGAAAGAGGCATTAAACATGGAAAAGAACAATCGGTACCATCCACTGCAAAAGCATACCAAATTGTAAAACCATTGACACTATGAAGAAACTGAATCAACTAACAAACAAAATAACCAGCTAGCATTATACTGACAGGATCAAATTTACACACAACAATATTAACCTTAAATGCAAATGGGCTAAATGCCCCAATTAAAAGACACAAACTGGCAAATTGAATAAAGAGTCAAGACCCATCAGTGTGCTATATTCAGGAGACCCATGTAATGTGCAAAGACACACATAGGCTCAAAATAAAGGGATGGAGGAAGATTTACCAAGCCAAAGGAAAGCAAGAAAAAAAAAGTAGAGGTTGCAATCCTAGTCTCTAATAAAACAGACTTCAAATCAACAAAAATCAAAATAGACAAATAAGGGCATTATATATGCTAAAGGGATCAATGTGACAAGAAGAGCTAACTATCCTAAATATATATGCACCCAATACAGGAGCACCAGATTCATAAAGCAAGTTCTTAGAGACCTACAAAGAGACTTAGACTCCCAAAAAATGATAGTGGGAGATTTTAACACCGCACTGTCAATAATTAGATAGATTATCAAGACAGAAAAGTAACAAGGATATTCAGGACTTGAACTCAGCTCTGGACCAAGTGGACCTGTTAGACATCTACAGAACTATCTACCCCAAATCAACCAACTATACAGTCTTAGCACCATGTCACATTTATTCTAAAATTGACTAAATAATTGGAAGTAAAACACTCCTCAGCAAATGCAAAATAACAGAAATCATAACAAACAGTCTCTCAGACCACAGGGCGATCAAATTTGAATTTAGGATTAAGAAACCCACTCAACCCCACACAACTACGTGGAAACTAAATCACCTACTCCTGAATGGCTGCTGGGTAAATAACCAAATTAAAGCAGAAATAAAGAAGCTTTTTGAAACCAATGAAAACAAAGACACAGCATATCAGAATCTTTGGGAAACAGCTAAAGCAGTGTTTAAAGGGAAATGTATAGCACTAAATGCTCACAAGAGAAAGCAAGAAAGATCTAAAATCAATACCCTAACATTACAATTTAAAGAACTAGAGAGGCAAGAGAAAACAAATTCAAAACTAGCAGAAGACAATAAATAGATTAGAGCAGAACTGAAGGAGATAGAGACACAAAAAAAAACTCTTAAAAAAAATCAGTGAATCCAGGAGCTGGTGTTTTTGAAAAGATCAACAAAATAGATAGACTGCTAGTCAGACTTAATGAAGAAGAAAAGAGAGAAGAATCAAATAGATGCAATAAAAAATGATAAAGGGGATATCACCACTGATACCACAGAAATACAAACTACTATCAGAGAATACTATAAACACCTATAAGCAAACAAACTAGAAAATCTAGAAAAAATGGATAAATTCCTGGACACATGCACCTCCCAAGTCTAAACCAGGAAGAAGTCAAATCCCTGAATAGACCAGTCACAAGTTCTGAAATTGAGGGAGCAATTAATAGCCTACCAACCAAAAGAAGTCCAGGACCAGAGGATTTATAGCTGAATTCTACCAAAGGTACAGAGTAGCTGGTACCTTTCCTTCTGAAACTACTCCAAGCAATAGAAAAAGAGGGAATCCTCCCTAACTCATTTTATGAAGCCAGTATCATCCTGGTACCAAAACCTGACAGAGACACAACAACAACAACAACAAATTTCAGACCAATATTTCTGATGAGTATTGATGTGAAAATCCTCAATAAAATACTAGCAAACCAAAACCTTATCCACCACAATCTAGTCAGCTTCATCTCTGGGATGCAGTGGTGGTTCAACATACTCGAATCAATAAATGCAATCCATCACGTAAACAGAACCAATGACAAAAAACACATGATTATCTCAATAGATGCAGAAAATGCCTTCCATAAAATTCAACCACCCTTCATGCTAAAAAATCTCAAGAAACTAGGTATTCATGGAACATATCTCAAATTAATAAGAGCTGTTTATAACAAACCCACAGCCAATATACTGAAAGGACAAAAGCTGGAGCATTCCCTTTGAAAACCAGCACTAGACAAGGAGGCCCTCTCTCACCACTCCTATTCAACATAGTATTGGAAGTTCTGGCCAAGGCAATCAGGCAAGAGAAAGAAATAAAGGATATTCAGATAGGAAAAGTGGAAGTCAAATTGTCTCTGTTTGCAGGTGACAAGATTGTATGTTTAGAAAACCCCATTGTCTCACCACAAAATCTCCTTAAGCAGATAATCAACTTCAGCAAAGTCTCAGGATACAAAATCAATGTGCAAAAATCATAAACATTCCTATTCCTCAATAGTAGACAAACAGCCAAATCATGAGTGAACTCCCATTCACAATTGCTACAAAGAGAATAAAATACCTAGGAATACAACTTACAAGGGATATGAAGAACCTCTTCAAGGAGAACAACAAACCACTGCTCAAGGAAATGAGAGGACAAAAAAAAAAATGGAAAAACATTCTATGCTTATGGATAGTAAAAATCAATATCATAAAAATGACAATACTGCCCAAAGTAATTTATAGATTCAGTGCTATCCCCATCAAGCTACCATTGTCTTTCTTCATATAATTGGAAAAAAACTTCTTTAAATTTCATATGGATCCAAAAAGATCCCACATAGCCAAGACAATCTAAGCAAAACAAACAAAAAACAAAACAAACCAATAACAACAACAAAACAAAGCTGAAGGCATCACTCTACCTGACTTCAAACCATACTACAAGGCTACCATAACCAATGGTACCAAAACAGATATATAAACCAATGGAACAGAACAGAAGTCTCAGAAATAACACCACACACCTGCAACTATCTGATCTTTGACAACCCCGATAAAACCAGCAATGAAAAAAGATTTCCTATTTAATAAATGGTGTTGGAAATACTGGCTAGCCATCTGCAGAAAACTGAAACTGGATCCCTTCCTTACATCTTATTCAAAAATTAACTTATGATGGATTAAAGACTTAAACATAAGACCTAAAATTATAAAAACCCTAGAAGAAAACCTATGCAATACCATTCAGAACGTAGGCATAGGCAAAGACTTAATGACTAAAACACCAAAAGCAATGGCAACAAAAGCCAAAATTGATAAATGGGACCTAATTAAACTACAGAGCTTCTGCACAGCAAAATAAACTATCATCAGAGTGAACATGCAACCTACAGAAGGGGAGAAAATGTTTGCAATCTATCCATCTGACAAAGGGCTAATATCCAAAATCTACAAAGAACCTCAACAAATTTACAAGGAAAAAGCAAACAATCCTATCAAATACTGGGCAAGACACTTCTGAAAAGAAGACATTTATGCAGCCAACAAGCATACAAAAAAAAAATCTCATCATCATTGGTCATTAGAGAAATGCAAATCAAATCATAATGAGATATCATCTCACACCAGTTAGAATGGCTATCATTAAAAAGTCGAAAAGCAACAGATGCTGGAGAGGATGTGGAGAAATAGGAATGCTTTTACACTGTTGGTGAGAGTGTAGATTAGTTCAACCATTGTGGAAGACAGTGTGGTGATTCCTCAAGGATCTAGAACTAGAAATACCATTTGACCCAGCAATCCTATTATTGAGTAAATACCCAAAGAATTATAAATTATTTTACTATAAAGACATATGCACACATGTGTTTATTGCAGCACTATTCACAATAGCAAAGACTTGGAACCAACCCAAATGCCCATCAATGATAGACTGGATAAAGAAAATTTGGCACATACACACCATGGAATGCTATGCAGCCATAAAAAAGGATGAGTTCATGTCCTTTGCAGGGACATGGTTGAAGCTGGAAACCATCATTTTCAGCAAACTAACAAAAGAACAGAAAACCAAACACTGCACAGTTTAAGTGGGAATTGAACAATGAGAACACATGGACACAGGGACGGGAACATCACACACTGGGGCCTGTCAGGGGGTGGAGGGCAAGGGGAGAGAAAGCATTAGGAGAAATACCTAATGAAGATAATGGGTTGATGGGTGCAGCAAACCACCATGGCACATGTATACATATGTAACAAACCTGCACATGTACCCCAGAGCTTAAAGTATAATTAAATGAATAAATAAATAAATAGAATGTTTTCCCACAATATATTTTATTGGAAAATACCCAAATAAATATTTAATATTTGATTTAATATAACTTTAGATTCTAAATTACGACAAGTTTGTCATAATTTAGAATTACATTTACCTAATTAATTAATTTGTTTACTTAGATTATTTATGAAAACTATGATAGCCATTATTTAAGGTTATGAAACTGCCATTGCAAAATTAACTGAGACAGTGAAAAAGTTCTGACCTAACTGACTGCATCTTGCTTCTAATCTCTAAGCAGTTCTTGTTCATTAACTTAGTTTATATTTAGCTTTGAAACAAAGATGATAATAGTCATTTCCCAGAGCAAACCTCCTTCATGCCTGTGGACTAGACTGTCAAAAGCCACAAGATTAGAAGTTATGGCATTTTACTAAATAATTTCAGTTGTAGCTATGTTTATTAAACCAATATTAATGTTTTATCTAATAAAAAAGGGTACACAAGCAAAACTTATTCTGTTTGGGGCTGAGTTTATGGTTTTGTAACTTCTATGCCAAATATTGACACCTTACAGTATTTGGTATGGATGCGCCTAAAGTTTCTTGACCAATAAATGCAAACAAAAACGTATGCTGGTAGTTCTTGAGACATTTCTATTATCACTTTACCAACACTTTTAAAGTCATCTTATTTATTAAAAATTTTACTTAGGTCACATAAAGTTGAAAAAGCATTTGACTATTCTTTTTTTCTGTTAAAGTATTTGATTTAAGCACTTTTAATTTTCCTTAAGCCAATTAATTAGAGCATTTTTATAGTATCAGTAGTAAAACATTGTGTACACAACACATAAATACATAGACATATTAGGCATGCCAATAGAAGTACATTTTATAGATTCTTAAGATCTCCTTTTTCTTATTTTAGCCTTGCAAACTCTTGATAACCTGGTTTATTACCTAAAGTTTTCAGCTAAATAGTTCTAAATCTGCATATTGAAGAGAACAACTTGTAGGTGAAAAATCAGATGTCAAGATTTACATCTCAAGGTACAGGGAGAAAAAGCCTGCTAGTGCTAGAGGAAGATTAAAGGTGGATGCCAGATCAAACATAAAATCATAGAAATCTGTTATCAGACTGTATAAGGAGACCACTTTTATTTAGACAAGAGGCTGCCTATCTTTTAACTCTGGGCAGAGCCCACACTGAATCTTGGGTTTTCAAAAAAAAAAAAAAAATGAATTACTATGAGACTAGAACATGTGATGATTTTACAGGGCACTACATTTTTTTGTTTTTCAAACAAAGACTTTTCTAAGTGTCTAAATGACAACTTTTTAAAAAAACAAATCCAAGAGTAACCTCTGTTGCAACAGCTATTAATGAAGAAAACATAATTCAGGCAACTGAGAGGAAAAAATTCTGGCTCAAAAAAGACAAGGTCCCAGGAGAGAAAAAAACAAAAACATGAAGGCCTTTTAATACAAACACGCACGTGCACACACACATACACACACATCTTAGATGCTAGTTTTTAATTAAGCTGACTTTTAACCATTGAGCTACTTTAAAAATTTCTCTTTTCTTCACAGAGGGCTCCCAGCAGGGAGGGACCTGACACCTCCCATATTCAAGTTTACATGGTATCAAAGCAACAAGGCAGATACACAAAGTGGAGACATTTTGGACAAACACAAGGAGGAGAGCATTCAGGCAGAACAAACTCAAAACCAACTTAAAACCTGATTTTATCCAAAAGGCAGAGTGTGTGTTTGAGCAAGCCTTATTGCTCCCCTGGCAGTACCAGACAAATGGCTTAACAAGCGCATACGGAAAAGCAATAGGCTGCTGGCATATAACCCAGTTAACTCGCTCCTAGAGTCTGTCCACTCCTGACCTCCATGCTTCCCATATAGTGGGAGGGACATGCAATTTTGCACATAGGACAACCCTCAGGAGAAATTCCTGGGAAAATCTCACCCAGCAGGTGCTGGGAACCTCCTGAAGACTGTGTCATCACAAGCTGCTGAGTGTTGAAAACACCACCGTCCTGATGGCCCCTGGCTGGCTTACTAAATTTGTTCCCAGACCAAACCAAGTGTCAGACTGATTATTCTTGCAGCCCAATAATGAGATGCAGATGAACTGGGGAAGGAGAGAGTTTTTATTTTTGTAACTGGTTATAGGGAGAAGGCCTAGGAAATATCAAATTCAAAATTACAAAGTTTTTTTCAGAGCTTACATACCTTCTTAGCTATATGTCTGTGTAAGTGTGCATTTATCTAAAGACATATGTGATTAACTTATTTTAATCTATAACTAGGATCTGAGTTTGAAGACCTTCCTCTGGAGCTTCTGCAAATTTACTTAATCTAAATGGGTCCAGGTTCTGGAGTGACTACCCTTATCTTGTCTCCTGTTAAATCATGGAGGTTTGGGAAGTTTCTTCAGACCCCCCAATAAACTTATTTGTGGCAGCCTGGAGAGTTTCTTCAGACTCCCAATAAAACTTGTTTAATCCTAAATGAGTCCTGATAAGAATTCCTTCATTATCTTGTCATGCTTTGCCCGTAAGTCCTAGGCAAAACTCTTGGTGGGCTTTTGTTACATTCCAGTCTTTGTATAAAGGCACTGGCTCTATCAGTTTCTAATATTTAACGTAAGCATTCAGTCAGTACTGAAACAGTTGTTATGGAGGCCTGTGTTAGTGAGACCTGGCCTGCCGCACCACTATTAATCCCAGCCCAGGCCACCATCCTATCTAATCTGAATATTGCAATAGCATCAGACCTGGTCTCCCTAGTTCCAGTCTTATCACTACCTTCCCCATCCCAATTTATTCTCATAAATGTTAAGGTCTCAGAACCTAGAGGCAGACTGCATAGATTCAAATCCGGACACCATTTTTTACTCTCTTGATGTCCTTGGGCAAGCTGCATAATCTGTGTCTCAGTTTTTATATAGGTAAAATGAGATAATGGTAGCATCTACCTTGGTTATTCTGAGGAGGAAATAACTAAGTACATGTAAATTACTTTAGAATAGTACTTGGCACTTACTGAGAATACAATAAATAGTTAGCTGTCATTATATTTCAGGTAGCTTTCAGAATAATCTACTATTTAACTATTTCATTTTCTACCTTAAATCCTTTCAGTGGATTCCCATGGCCTTAAGTAAAGTCTGAATTTCTTAACTGGGCCTACCAAGCTCTCTTGGTCTGACTTTCACCCTATATGTGTTCTTAGCACCCATCCTTCTCACTGACACTTGAAGCTCCAGCCACGCTAAAGAACTCCCACAATCCAGTTAGCTCAGGCCACTTTATGCTCTGTTCATGCACTTTTCCACCATATAGAATGCCCTTTCCCACCTTGTCCACCTAGAGATACTTTCTGACGTTTTAAGATACCGTTCCACTAGACCCTAAGCCACATGAAGGCAGGGCCATGTTGATTTTGTTCAAGGCCACAACTCCAGTGCTCAGGGCGATTCATGGCACATGGTCAGTTCACAATAAATATTCACTCAGTAAATGAATGAATGAATAAAAGCATCTCCTCAGCTATAAAACTTTTCCCACGTTTTCTCCTCACCTGCATCCCCCCTAGCCTGGACAGATTGCGTTACTCTCTTTTGTCTGGCATGGGTGTCAGCATCACTTTCTGTGAGAACTACCTTAAGAGTACTTAGGTGACCCTTGTCTCCCCAGTGCATCGAGCTCCCAGCATGTGCCCAGCACCGGGTCTGGGACATAGTCAATGTTCACCCATGTTTACTAACTGGGCATATGAGCAAATCAGAGAGCTGTAAATCTCTGGAATCCCACACTGGTCGGCTGTAATGCTATCCTGGGATATAGCTCCACAAACTTTTAGATTTTTGTCCCCAGGTTTCCATGTTCTTCAAATGCATTTATTATTAAGTAATAATATACTTCTACATTTTAATGGATCAAAGATACATGTTGCCATACTGAATTATTATAATTTCAGTCAAAGGTTAGTTACCTTGCACTGCCCTGTTTGTAGACAAATATACGGTTTTCTTTGGGGTGTGTGTAGGATTGAAGCAGTTTCTCAATGGCCTTCATTTCTTGTCTCTTGTGTCTGACATGGAAGGAGCCATCAGATGAGCACTGGAGGAGGCACAGGCCTCCTTCTGGGAGTCTCACATGGCTTATTTTCATCTAGAGGCACCACTATCCATGTTGATGGAATATTTTTTGGTGTCTCTGATTCCCTATACCGTAGCCAAGAAAATTCAATTCAGTGGACATTTGTGCAGAAATGCCAAAAAAGGAAGGAGGCACTGCTCTGTTTTTGGTCTCCAGAATCATATTTTTTGAGTTATAGCAAGTTTTAAAACCAGTCTTTGGCCAGAATAATTTTCCAAATTCCTTCTTCTCCCATTAGCATGCCCTGTTGGAGTAGATTACAGAACTTCATTCTCCACCAGGGGCAGCAAAAACACAAGCAATAACAAGGATATTTTCTACCACATGGAATGGAGGTTGTGGGGAACACCCACATCTCACAGCCTGGTGGACTGAGGCAAAAAGTGGCAGAGGCTGGGTGGTCAAGAGAGTATCTAATTTTTCCCCTCTAGGCTAAAATCCTGGGATTGGGGTTTAGCTAGAGTGAAGGGAAAGTTGAGAGCACCAGGGATTTTACCTTGTGTCCTTTCATGGAGAAACCAGAGTGAAAATGGCAGTGAAGCAGAGAAGGCCTGAACTTCAAGCCTCTTTCAATCCCTTCTAGCCTCTCTAAGCTCCTAGATATAATGCAAAAAGTATGCTGGACAGTGGCAATGGACATGGAGCAGAGGGGTAACTGCATGGAACTGTCTAAGCCTCAGAGGGAGTCACACCACCAGCAAGAACCTGGGTGGGCCTAGGTGAGCCAAGGGGTTCCCAGGCTCTGACCCTGCCAAGAGAACTCACTAGAAGGTCACCAACCACACCTACTATTCCTTAGTTGCACGAAGAACCCAGGGACCAGACCAGGCAAGATATCACAACCAGCTGGGACCCCGAGGCAGAGCCTGGATCTGAGGTCTTCAGCCCTATCACTATGTGAACATATGAGGGCCACCACCATACAACCTGCAGGATTTGGGGAAGGAACAGGGCATAGAGGAATAGTATGAAAAGCTGAAATGCCATGCATTATCCAGAAGAAACTGTGTACGCCAGAAGATTCTGAGACCCGGTCAAATAACTACATCTAGTTGAAGGTTGGAGTTAGGTAGGAAGTCTGTGTAAGAAGGAGCTGTGTGTGGCTTAATGGAACATGCAAGGGTCCAGGACAAGCTTGGTCCTGAAGAAGTCACCACCCCGGAGGCTGTCTTAATCACTTACCTGCCAAATAAAATGTGGCTCCAGAGAGTGGAGTGTAGGCTTAAGGAATGGGGCCGGGGCTGGGGGTGGGGGGGGTCAGTAGGTGGGAGAGGGACAGTGGTAGGGAGAACAGAAAATTGTAGCAGAGATTGGGTTTACTGTTCAGGGCTGTCAATCAACACCTCACATATGCCTGTTTTAGCCTAAATCAATGAATAAATGAATAAAATGTAAGCAATACCTATAAAGATTGCTGGGGCAGGGAGGTGGGGAGAGAGCAGCTTGGGAAGTCAGGCCTGTTAGATCCTAGTTCACCACCTGATAGATTATAAATACTAAAACCATCACTTTCAAATTATTTTTACTCCATTTTTCTGTTATCTGTGCTCAAGTTTATTTATGTCTCTGGCATCTAGGGTCAGCCCTTCAGGGGCACAGGACCTGAGCAGCCACACCAGGCTCTGAACCCAGAAGGACATATGCTCGGTTTAATGCTCTGTCATCTTAGAATTGTTAATAAAGTTTTTATCCCACATTTTCATTTTGCACTGAGATTCATAAATTATGTAGCAGGCCATGACTATAGCTGGATAGTGGAATTAGTATCTACTGGTAATATAATATATATAATATATAGTAAAACTGTGCATACCTTCCCCATTCAGTGTTCAGTGCCCTGGCATGGGCAGCTTGAACTAGCTCATGGTGGGTGTTGGTACACGCTGGGAATCAGGGTGGGAACCAGTTGTAAAGCATTTACCTGCACACCACTAGACGGGCCACAGGATAAAGAAATAATGATCGTACGCCTCCCCCTACCTCTGCCCCCGGGAATTTTGGTAGAATTCCAGAATGGAAAAGAAATCCTTTTGCATAGCGGTTTATTAATTTGTGTTAAGGAACAAAAACAATGACCTCAGCTTTGGCATTATTTTACAATATAAATTCAGATCCCGCGACTGAAAACTGTCCGCCTTAAAAGATGACGCTCCCCGAACCAAGCGTGCGCGCCTTGGTAACCCGCTAGAAATCCCGCAGGCGCGCCTGCCTCCTCTCTCCGGGCCTGAGCTGCCCCTCCCACTGCCCCTCCTCCTTCCCGCGAGGCAGGAGCTTCGCGAGGGCTCAGAGACCGGGTGGGCTGCGCGACCCTGGGCCAGCTGCAGGCGAGAGAAAGCGCACCCTCTCCCGCGCCCCTGGAGACCGCGGGCGTTCGGGGCTGCGCAGAGCCATGGAATTCTCCTGGCTGGAGACACGCTGGGCGCGGCCCTTTTACCTGGCCTTCGTGTTCTGCCTGGCCCTGGGGCTGTTCCAGGCCATTAAGCTCTACCTGCGGAGGCAGCGGCTGCTGCGGGACCTGCGCCCCTTCCCAACGCCCCCCACCCACTGGTTCTTTGGGCACCAGAAGGTAGATGGGAGGGAGGAGGTGGGAGGAGGGGGGACGGAGGGGCGGAGGAGGATGCCGCAGAGGATCCCGCCTGGCAGAGGGGTGGCTGCTTCCTTCCATCCCTGGGGACCCTCAGGCTTGCACTGGCCTCTCCAGCCTAGCCTGTGGCTCTCAGCATCATTTTTCCTTGCTGTGGACACTTGCTTTCCCGCAGCCCCACAGGGAAAGGTCACGAAAGAGGAAGCTTTGGGGGCTGGGAGAGAGCTATTTCAAGAACCTGAATATGGAAAAAAAGTGCGGTGTAACTCAGGTCCGTCTCTCATTGTTTCACCAAGCCTTCCACATGTGCTGCTTTAAAAATAGCATGTTATTCTAAATAACTTATTAATTTTAGGAAATATGCAAAATCGGTCACAATCATTGGCACGCCTAGTCCATTTTAACCAAAGAAAGTTTTCTTTTCCTAAGATTCTTGTGAGGTAAGGAGCAGCCCCTGCTAGCCACTCAAGAAATACTGATTGATGGAAAGTTCTGAAGTAAAGGGAGACAGCTTTGGTCACTCCCGCTTTTTAAATTCACTCCCACCCCTAATTGAGGTTTTTATTTATTCAGCTGACTTTGAGTGGCAGTTGGTGATAGGTACTAAGATTACAAAGAGAAGAGAAGTCCCTTCCCTGCACCTCCCAAGTCAGGTGCAGACAGGCCACAAAGAAAATGACAGTGCAAGGCAATGGGTGCTTTACTAGAGGCCTAGAGACAAGGGAATATCAGAGGAAGGCGTAAGTCTCCGACTAGAGGAGGAAGGAAAGTCTGTGAAGGGCCGAGCATTGTCTTAAAGGATGGTTGGGTGGTGTGGGGAAGACATTCCAGCAGAGCTACTAAATGATCCTTTGGTTTCCCCACTTTCTAGTCTTTCTTACCTAAAGCAACCACTTTTAACTCTTTTATCTGTTTTTTCTGGTATTTAAATCCTTACTTGTAAAATAATATTACTATATTGCATCTAGTGATTTAATAAGCTTAGACATCTGCTGTGGTTTAGATATGGTTGGTTTGTCCCCACCAAACCTCATGTTGAAATTTGATTCCCAATGTTGGAGGTGGGGTCTGATGGGAGACCTTTGGGTCACTGGGATGGATCCCTCATGAACATCTCGGTGCAACTGTCTCCTTCTTAATTTCTCACTCTGTTAGTCTCTCTTCACCCCCCAGAACTGATTGTTGAGAAGATCCTGCCACCTCCTCCCCTCTCTCTCTTCCTCTCTTCTTACCATGTGATCTCTGCACACAACCAGTCCTGTTCACTTCCACCATGAGTGGAAGCAGTCTGAGGTCCTCCTGACATGCAGATGCCAGTGCCGTGCTTCCTGTACAACCTGGAGAATTGTAACCCAAATAATCCTCTTTATGAATTATCCAGCCTCAGGTATTCCTTTATAGCAACACAAATGTACTAAAACAACATCCATCTATGAAGTTCTTTATGACAGGCAATCACGTACACCTCATCTTCCACTGTCCCAATAACTACATTGTATTGTGTTTTATAGTTAAATAGAAAAACTAGTATTTGTATTATGCAAATGTTATTTACTGCTGATCTAAATGGTCCTCTTTCATTTTATTTCTTTTCTCATAGAACTTTCCCCCCACCCCACAGTATTGTTAACTTCTTCCTTTTCTAATTTGCTTCATTTTTCAATATCTGTCACTATTTTTTTCCAAATGCTCTAATGGATCTGTCAAACACATCTAAATAGTATTTCCACATATGCGAACATGCCAAATAATCTGTCTGTTTTTCTGGAGATATTTTTCCCACAGACCTCTCCTCCTGTTCTAGTCAGGACTGGTTGCTCTTTAAGAATGGTTTGCACATGTTATTCTAGGACTTCCCAATGATGCTGTCCTGTGTTATGTATCTCTGTTATCTCATGGATGCTATGTCATCTGTTGTTTCCATTGAATTGTTTTGGCATCCTTGTCAAAAATCAATTGACCATAAATGTCAAGGTCTATTTCTTAATCTTCAGTTCTAATCCATTGATCTCTATGTCTATCCTAACTCATGGACGTAGAGAGTAGAAGGATGGTTACCAGAGGCTGGGAGGGTACCGGGGAGCTGAGGGAGTAGGCAGGTTAATCCGTACAAAAAATAGAAAGAATGAATAACACCTACTACTTGATAGTGCAGCAGGGTGGTTATAGTCAATACTAACTGCATATTTTTAAATAACTTAGAGTGTAATAGGATTGTTTGCAACTCAATGGATAAATGTTTGAGGAGTTGGGTACCCCATGCTTCATGATGTGCCTATTTTACACTGCATGCCTGTATCAAAAACATCTCATTTACTCCATAAATATATGCACCTACTATATATTCACAAAAATTAAAAATTATAAAGAAATAAATTATATGCCTATCCTTATGCTAGTACCACACTGCCTTACTTTTGCTTTGTAGTAAGCTTTGGAATCAGGAAGTATGAATCCCCCTACTTTGTTCTTTTCCAAGATTATTTTGGCTATTTGGGATCCTTGAGTTTCCATGCAAATTTTAGAATCAGCCTATCAGTTTCTGCAAGGAAACCAGCCAGGTTCTGCTAGGGACTGCACTGAATCTGTAGATCCGTTTGGGGATTATTGCCATCTTAACAATTTAGGTCTTCTGGTCCATGAACACAGAAAGCCTTTCCATTTATTTAGGTCATCTTTAATTATTTTAAGTAATGTTTCGCATTTTTCAAAGTATACATTTTGCATTTCTTTTGTTAAATTTATTCCTGTTTTATTCTTTTTGAAGGTATTGTGTCTTAATTTCATTTCAGATTATTTATTGCATTCATAGTGTTTTAGAGTCCATATTCCCTCTTGACTGTCACTGTTACTTTTTCTGCTTTCGAAAGGTTTCTATCAGAATGTTGCAGATTAGAGATGACTGATATATCAAACTGTCTAATATTACCAAACCTGTCCATTTACTCAAATCAGGGTCCTTCTGGTGATTTGCCATGTGGGAAGTCACAAGGAAACCTAGTCTCTAAGGCTCAAAAGGTGAAACTATTTTACATAGGCATTAACATTTTATTGCTACATAATAACTGTACATATTTATGGAGTACCTGGTGGTATTTTGATATGTGCATACTATGTGCAGTGATCAAATCAGGGTCTTTAGGGTATTCATCACTTCTAACATTTATTATTTCTTTGTGTTTGGAACATTTCAAATCTTCTCTTCAAGCTCTTCAGAAATATGCAATAAATTATTGTTAACAGTGCTATCGAACACTGGAACTTAGTCCTTCTATCCAAAGTCCATAGCATTTTAAGTATAGTCATAACGTTACGGAAGGATAGAGTGTGTGCAGGGAAAACTCCCTATAAGATAAGAAATCACATTCCTCACTCTTAGTAATGCAGATCTCACTATGCTTCAAACATGCCAAGGATATTCCTCCCTCAGAGCTTTGAACATGCACGTCTGTGGTTATATTGCTTTCCCTGCACATTGTTCAGGCCTTTGAACAAATGTTACTTTCTAAAAGAGGCTTACCCTGACCACTCAGACTAAAACCGGACCTCTAGTACTCTCTATCTCCAACCCTAATTTTATTATCTTGGCCCTTATCACTCTCGGACTCTATATAGTGTACACCTTTGCTTGTTCATTGATTATCCACCGCCAACTAAAGTATAAAATCTGTGAGAGGGAGGGTCATTGTTTGCCACTATAAACCCAGTGAATGGTACAGTTCATGATGCATAATCGGTGCTCAATAAATCCTTTGTTGAATGCATAAATATTAGGTGCTAAGAAAATTATTTATTCAAAGATCAATTTACTACATAGAACAGGCCAGGTGTTTGATATTTATTCAGTAGGTCACTGAATCACAGCCAGCATGTGGAACCTAGGATGTATATATGCGCGCGCGCGCACGTGTGTGTGTGTGTGTGTGTGTGTGTGTGTGTGTGTACTTGCATGTAATGCAAAGAACATCTATGTAGCTAAGTAGTATAAAGCACTTGGGCTCCAGAGTTAAACTGGAGTTTGAATCCTCACTACGGGTCGCCAGCTGTGCACCCTTTGACACATCATTTAACCTAGTCTGTAGCATTCAATTTCCTCATCAGTAAAATAGGGATTGTAATTATATCTCCTTCATAGGGCTCTTGAAGTAAATATTAAATCACATAAAACATGAAAGCATTTTGCAGCACTTAGTTCATAGCAGTGCTTGATAAATGTTAGCTGTTACTATTTGGGGGGCACTATGCATTTTCTGAACATTTCTGAACAATGTTTACTAAATATATGTAGTACTCATTTTCAAGTATATTTAGATGCTTCTCTGGGGATGAAGAAGTATAGCTTAAATGTAGTACAGGATTCACAACAGTTTTCTGTCCTTTTTGTCTAGTCAGGAGTTACAAAAAGTATAATGAAATTCTTTATGTGGCTGGAGTGTCTATGAAAATTTTTTACCTAAACAATTGTCATATTAGTTTATAATTTCCAGGAGGGCAGAGGCCTTATCTTTCCTATCTTTCTCTGTATCTCTACCACCTGGTACGTGTGATAGACACTCAATAAATACTTGTTTGTTTGTGGTTTGTGAATGAATAAACGAAAAAATATTCACATTGTTGAAAACCACTACTCTGGATAGTCAGTGGGCACTTGCCACTGGCTTGGCTATGGCAACATTAGCAAAACAGAGTGCAATATTTTAGAAACCAGATTTCAAGAGTCTCGACCTTTCAGTGGCCTTAACTATCCAGAGAACACTTCATGGGTTAAAATTGCTAAATGATAACAGAGAAAAAAGGGAGCCAGAGTTGTCTACCTCTCCTGAGGATGAGAACAAACAGTCATGCAGCAGATACCATGTGATTGCTCACAGGAGAAAAATCTGGCAGCCTTAAGATTACTTTGTAGCTGGGGACTCCCACCACCATGCTCAAGTGTATAGATGTGCACACCAAAACACACACATGCAGGTACCCTCCACTTTACACAAGAAGCAAATGTAAATGAATCTTGTTTTCTGTGATTTAGAGAAACAATTCAGGTGAGTCATTACTAATCTGTTTCTAAAAGCAAAAGTCCTTCTCTGATGGTAGTATTTGCACTCTCATTTGTAAATGTTGAAAGCTAAAAGTTTTGTATTTGAGTTGGCTTTAAGCTTCACACATCTTGAAGCTTGTAAATGGGCCTTCTGTTGGTGGGGGGAGAATTTGGATTTTCTTTGTAGATAGAGTTGGCAATTTTTTAGAGAGAAGCATTTACTACTAAGTCATGAGAAAGAATCACTGATGCATTATTAGAGAGAGGAACAGGGAGAAGAAATGGTGAGCTGGATGTAGGGCCATGGCGCGTTTAGTAACTGTTAGTTTCCCACTTAGGAAATACATCTTTTTTAGCTTCTAGATCCCACTCCAATCTGCGTATGTGATGTTGGCAAATGGGGCAGAGAGTGTGACTCGGCTTACTCTCTGTTGGGTTGGGAGTTCACAGTAAATGTCATTCAACAGTGATTTGGTCTGGGGGTACAGCCTATATTAGTATTGAGAAGATAAATACACTAACTTTGTTTAGAGAATTATCCCCCAAGCTTAGAAGTCCCAAATAAAGTACATTAATTCACTTCCAGAAAAGTCTCAGGCTCCTCTGCTTTTGTGACCTTCTCAGGCCCTGATCTCAGCTTATGTCTGTAAGAGGGGACAGGTCCAGCCTGGCTGGCTCTCTAATTACTTTTACTTTTTTCACTGCAGTTTATTCAGGATGATAACATGGAGAAGCTTGAGGAAATTATTGAAAAATACCCTCGTGCCTTCCCTTTGTGGATTGGGCCTTTTCAGGCATTTTTCTATATCTGTGACCCAGACTATGCAAAGACATTTCTGAACAGAACAGGTAAGAAGAGGGGCAAATCTCTGGGACCTATTCCTCCTAGAAGTGAAATGCACAAAACCCCACAGGCAATATTCCAAAGCGAAGTTTAGTTTTGGGTCTTTAAGAGACACAGGAGCAAGTGTGGAGAGGCGACAGGTTTCCTACCAATACTGAAGGTGATTCCCGTGTCTCCGCCCCCCCTCCCCCCCCCGCCCGGTTCCTTGTCTTGTTCAGGACTGCATGGGCACGTTGAGGTTAGCGTAACCTAAAGCCCATCTGGAATTACCAGGCTTGCCAGACAAGGGTTCCCTTGGCCTCTCTGGGCTTTATGACTTCAGTGTTAGCAACAGTTCCCACTCCTACCTCTGGTCTCGAGCATCAGTCTTAAGAGGGTGGAGAATCAGCAGTAACTCCACTTCTGCAGGTTCAGTATGTAAGCCTGAATGCTAGATCATTAATTTACCCATCAAATCTCTCACTTGTGATCCAAACTTTAGTTTTCCTCACATGTTTCTCAACTGTGTCCCTTTTTCAGGCATGAGTCATCTACTTCCCCCACCCAATGCTTGTTTAAGGCTTTCATTGTGGACTATTTTATACCATAATATTAAAATGTCCAGTTTTTTCCCTGTCAACTTTGTAAAATGAAGGTTTTTATATTCTAGTCTTTCCTGTGCCATTGTATCCACCACTCCCAATAAAACCTAATAAAAGAGCCTTGCCCTGACTATCTCCATGTTTCCAGTCCCCTGCTCTGATTCGTCTCATGTTCACCTGTTAAGGACAAGAACAGTAGAACACCTCCACTTTGGGGTTCACAAAAATCAAGAGGCATTGGCACCTCAGTACCTGGTGTCTGCCGGCGTCTGCTCTGATCCTTAATTTGCTTTCCATAAAGGATATATGTTGTCTCACCTATGGTTATGGAAACATTGCATCCCTCTGGCAAACTCTGTTTCTGTTGAAGGAAGTATAAACAAGGGAAGAGTCAGGGTTTCTGTACTTGTTTGCCTCATAGGGCTTGCTGTTCTCTGAAACTGAACTAAGACTAACACAAGTCTTTCCCCAGGCTGCCAAAGGCAGCAGAAGTAAGCCCTGGGCTCTCTTTTGCTCAGTATTTGTGGTTGGTGCAGGAAAATGCAGAAAAACTGTCACCAACATGAGCTGATAATGAATGCTCCCTCTAATGATGTCTTTTGTTTCCTCTGTTTGACTCTGCAGACCCCAAGTCCCAGTACGTACAGAAATTCTTATCTCCGCTTATTGGTATGTATGTGCAAGTGAGAGTTATAACCCACTCTCATTCAAAGTCCCCTTTCCATAATACAGCATGCCCAAGGAACTCAAATCTGAATTCAAAAGCATTAAGAGTATAAGGTAGAGCAACACTGAAAGTTATCTAGGGGAAAGATTCAAGGGGAGCTCTAAAGTCAACACAACACCACTTCCCAGGAAGCTTCTTCATCCATTTCTCTCCCCCAGAGTCATATTCTCAAGGCAGCAGATATGTGAATCTGTCCCCTCTCTCTTTAAAACTACAATCTCGGCCTGGCACAGTGGCTCATACCTGTTATCCCAGCACTTTGGGAGGCCGAGGCAGGAGGATCACTTGAGGTCAGGAGTTTGAGACCAGTGAGGCCAACATGGTAAAAACCCGTCTGTAGTAAAAATACAAAAATTAGCCAGGCATAGTGGCATGTGCCTGTAGTCCCACTGCTTGGGAGTCTGAGGCACGAGAATCACTTGAACCCAGGAGGCAGAGGTTGCAGTAAGCGTAAATAGCACTACTGCACTCCAGATTAGGTGACAAAGCAAAACTCTGTCCACCCCCAACACACACACACACACACACACACACACACACACACACACATACACACACACACACACACTACAGTCTCTCCATCCCTATTCTTGTTTTCTTTATCCTTCTCTTGTGTTTTCTTGGATGTTTTCCTTTCTTTTTGGAGTTCCCTTATTTCCACAAGCGAATCAGTAAAATTTTGCTCTAGAGATTGGCAATATTCTGTCAGCAGATAAATTAAGCCCTTTAATCACATAATTGGTATTTATGTTAGACAAAACATGAATTAGAGAAAAGAATATAGGCTTGTATTAGGAACCAGTTAGATTTGAATCCTGCCCCTTCCTGCACGGACTAGTTAAATAGCATCTTGGGGAAGTAATTTACTCTCTCCATGTCTGTTTCCTCATCTTTGACAATAAGGATGAGAGTCACATTGCTGGGCTATTATGAGAATTAAATGAAATACATATTTTTAGCAGTAAATGTAACAGCCAACATTGTGCAAGTGACAGATCATGCATCAGGGGTCTGGCATGTTGTAAGCACTCAGTGAGTGATATCGATTATGTACTAATAAACTTTAAAGTCCTTTAAAGCCAAATCCTAATGATCAGTCTGGCAATAGAAGATTGTGAAGCATTAGCCTTGATAAGTATTTCCACGCAGTATCATTCACAGACCAGGGCTCAAGGGGGGAGTACCAGGGGACAGAGTGGATGTTCTTGTCAGAAGTTCCTTGTGAATTTATGCTCATCATATAGTTTATGGATTGGTTTGGAGTGGAAAGGAAAGGAATTTATTTGCTGTGTTTCTAGTGTAAGCTAGGGAGTAGGTTGGCTACCTTATGTATTCACTTTCAGTTAATCTGCACAGCAACACAGGGAAATAGGTATTTAGTATCATAGTTCATTGTTGAGAAAACTAAACCTCAGGAAGGTTAAGTGACTTATTCAATTACTACATGGGTAGTAACTGGTGATTTCAGGATTAACCTTCTCATCTTATCAGACTTTGAAACTTATTAGACTTTGAAACTCTTTCTCACAATATTAAATACATCCATCCCAGAAGTAAGCTTCTAAATTCACCTTCATCTATTAAAATGCATTTTATTTTAACATGAGCACTACTTTGATATTCCACTATTTCATGACTGCCTGTGGGGCATGGTTACACCATGCTGCCTGTGTTCCTCATCTCTTCTTCATCTCATCTAATGAAATAGCATAAGGTTTTCTGCCTTTTACTTCTCAAGGAAAAGGACTAGTGTCTCTAGATGGACCCAAGTGGTTCCAGCATCGTCGCCTGCTAACTCCTGCGTTCCATTTTAACATCCTGAAAGCATACATCGAGGTGATGGCTCATTCTGTGAAAATGATGCTGGTAAGTGAAGGGGGAAAGAGCTCTGGTACCTTGCAAAATGCTCCTGGCAATGGACAGTATTAGGTATATGTTTCATGGACCATGAAAATAAAAAATCAGTTTCTAAAAATTTAACCAATGTACAAGTACTCATTGAGCAATAGGTGTCTGTAAAAACTTGTTGCCGGGCACAGTGGCTCACGCCTGTAATCCCAGCACTTTGGGAGGCTGAGGCGGGTGGATCATGAGGTCAAGAGATTGAGACCATCCTGGTCAACATGGTGAAACCCCGTCTCTACTAAAAAAAAAAATACAAAAAATTAGCTGGGCATGGTGGCACGTGCCTGTAATCCCAGCTGCTCAGGAGGCTGAGGCAGGAGAATTGCCTGAACCCAGGAGGCGGAGGTTGTGGTGAGCCGAGACTGTGCCATTGCACTCCATCCTGGGTAACAAGAGTGAAACTCCATCTCAAAAAAAAAACAAAAAAACTTGTTATGTTATTTGGGTGATAATATTAATAAAAAGAAGATCTGGTCCTCTGTCGTAGATATGTTTTGAGATTTTATGGCAGTAAATCAAGTACCAAATGGTGACAGTTAGATAGCAAGTGCTATAGGTTTGTTTCATGGAGCACAGGTCTGTACAAACCTACCCCAAAGTCTGAGGAAGCTGAGAGGCTGAAGAAAAAGGCTGACAGTTTCTTATAAAGAAACATTTAATAGAGGTTTTCAAAGAAAAACCATGGCCGTTTCACACAGTGATGAAACAAGATGATGGATCCCTGAACTATTACCCTCCAGATCCAGGAATTGTAGACAATGGTAGGGGCACACGTGTTTCAGAGGAAATTATTAATAGTAAGAATTTGCCCTAAGGGCAAGATTTATGGTAAGTACATGCTCTGATGCAACGAACAGTAGATCAACTGGAAATCTCAGAGCATTCCCAGAACTAGAGTTAATTGGAAGTCAAGATGGCAGATGAGCCTCCAAGATGGAGCTGCATTAACCTCCACAAGGTGACAGGTAAAGATGGCAGGAGGAGCTATAACAGCTTCAGATTCAGCGGAAACTCAAATCAAGCTGGACTTGAATATGTAGACAGTATGGATGAGAGTATTCAAGGCAGAGTGAGTCAGCATGAAAAAGGTTTGGAGATTATCATGGACTTGCCCAATGGCTATAAAGGACCAAGCAAAAGAGAATGTCTGTATTAAAGTTGCAGATATGAATTTCTTCTTGTAAATGGTAGAGGATCATTAGGCCCTGACCTGCACCTTTCAAGGAGCCTTAAGGACATTGTAGAGAAACATTCCTGTGATTGGTCTCTGATTTATAAATAAGTTCTATTCCAAAACTCTAAATTTACAGTGGTTTTAATTTTTAAATCTATTTTTTTTTTGAAATCAGACAAGTAATTCACTAATACAGTTTCATCATAAACACTTCAAACACCACAAACAAAGGCAAAGTTTTCCTCCCACTTCATGTGCAAACCCATCCCTATTCCCATGCAAACCACTATTACCAGCTCAATGACTGGGTTCTCAGCCAAACTCACAGAAGCAGTTTGAACCCAAAGTCGGCCAGGATTGTGGTAAAAACAACAGCGTGAGTTCTCAAGGCAGAGACCCAGAGACTGTGTGGCGCAAGCTAGCGAGAGAGGAGAGCAACTTTTTCTGATTCTAGTGCCGTTCAGCTGCAGCACAATTTCAAATCCTCCTGTGATTGCATTGGAGTTTTCTCTCCATTTCTTGGGACACTTTCTTCTCCACTCATTTCTCAGCCACATATTTCTCTGGGATTTTTCTCACAACTTTCTTCCTCTGCTGAATCATTCCAGAGTTTCTCAAGCATGGAAGCCTCCCGCTTGCTCTCATTTCTTCTAAATTCACCATTTGTTCTCAGTAAAACTTACATAGCCAAGATAAAGGCTCTTTGACTAAACAATTGGCACTTGGTGAAAAGTTTTTAAAATTCTCTTTGACTTTGTGGTTGGTTGCTAAGTCCCTGAAATTTTAAAAGTTCAGGTTGACTCATAGATCTTAAGCTAGGTGCTAGGTGCTTAAGATCTCTTGGTCAACCTGAACTTTTACAATTTCAATTTATTTTAATTTTTACACAAAGTATGATTATTATGGCAAATATTCAACCAGGGACTTTGTCACCATTTTAAAATGTCAGGCAATGCATTTCAAGCAGTATGAATAGGTCTCTTTGTGTGGAAGTTAAGCCAGGTCGGGCTTCACGGGGAGCCAGCCCCCTGTAGCAGCTCCTCTCCATACTTGCTCTCCGTTTACCACTTTTGAAAACCCAAAATGTTTTTGAAAATGTTCCAAGTTTATTTTAAAGGTGGTTATGGTGGTTGAGAGCAGTGGCAGGGCATCTAGCAAGTTTGAAATTGAAGATGGAGGAAGCACTGGGGTAAACCCCTTGTAATTATGGGTCTTGTACCAATGATCGTCTGTTTTAATGGAACTCTGGTCTGTATGAAAGCAGAGTTACGGTAATAATTGAAAAGTCATAAATGCTTAACTCAGCCATTTACCATATATGCAGTTTTCTCCATGCTCCTTCTCACTCTGCTGGGTGTATTTTTCCCTTCCTCATGCCCCGTGTAAGTACATGGCTTATTCACTCATGTGACTTTTGGTTCCTGCTGGGTCAGGGTTGTCTCCCTTGGATCATAAAGGCAAGGCTAGGCAGGAGCCTTCAAATGAAGGAAGCTTGGTCATGGTGGTGGTGATGATGTTGATCTTGACCTCCTATGCCAGGATAAGTGGGAGAAGATTTGCAGCACTCAGGACACAACCATGGAGGTTTATAAGCACATCAACTTGATGTCTCTGGATATAATCATGAAATGCGCTTTCAGCAAAGAGACCAACTGCCAGACAAACAGGTCAGTGGTGGGAGAGCAAAAAACATATTTCCTCCCATTTTCTAAGTTGTTTATTAACACGTTATCTCAACTTTCTCTTCTAGCACCCGTGATCCTTATGAAAAAGCCATATTTGAAGTCAGCAGAATCGTATTTCACCGCTTGTACAGTTTCTTGCATCACAGTGACATAATTTTCAAACTCAGCCCTCAGGGCCGACGCTTCCAGAAGTTAAACCAAGTGCTGTATCAGTACACAGGTATTTGTTAGGTTTGGGTTGCCCACATCCATTCACTGTCATGATTGTACTGTGTCTGTCTAGAGGGATAAACCTTAATATGACAAGAGAAAGAATATTTGTTATTAATGGACCTTTAGTGTCTATAAGACACTTCTCCAAAGAAATTTGACTGAGTCCTTTAGAAGACTTTGCTTCAACCGTGGCAGTAAGTCTTACCAGAATTTTTATATACTATAGCATATAGTATATACTATTTACTATATACTATATACTAAGTATACTATATACTAAGTATACTAAGTATACTATATACTTAGTATATACTAAATAGTATATAGTGTGCACTAAGTATACTTATTCAAAACTTTGAAGTAAAACCTTTTCCTTTTTTTTTTTTTTTTTTGAGATGGCATTTCTTTTTGTTGCCCAGGCTGGAGTGCAGTGGTGCAATCTCAGCTCACTGCAACCTCCACCTCCTGGGTTCAAGCATTTCTCCTATCTCAGTCTTCTGAGTAGCTGGGATTATAGCACCCACCACCACACCTGACTAACTTTTGAAAATTATTTATTTTTATGTAGTCAAATTTATCAATATTTTATTTTATTGCATCTGGATTTTTAGTAATCACAAAAAGCCATTCTGTATTCCAGGTTTTCTCAACCCTTGGCACTAATGGCCTTTTGGGTTAGATAAGTCCTTGTCAAGACCTGTGCATTGTAGGATGTTTAGCTACATCCCTGACATCTACCCACTCAGTGTAGTAGAGCTCTGATAGCTGTGGCAACCAAAAATAACTCCAGATATTACTGAATGTCCCAAGGGCCAAAGTTGCCCCCAGTTGAGAACCACTGCCCTATACCCAGGTTGTAGAGAAAATTAGTTATGTTTTCTTGTGGTACATATGATTTCATCCTTTTTGCATTTAGAACAGAGATCTAAACTCGATTTAGAGTTTATTCCTATTTATGGCGTAAGGTATTGATCTAATTTTTCCAGATAGTTATCCAGTTGTCCCATCATCATTATTTGAAAGTTTCTCTTTTCAAGTGATTTAAAATAATCATCTTTATCACATTCCAAATGGACATATGTACTCATATCTATTTTGGATGAGAGTATATTTGGATATTCTTTTGCATTCCATTGGTCTATCTACCAATGTACTAAAATCACACTGTTTTAATTAAGGAGATTTTGTGGGGTTTTTTCAACTTTAATAGACTTTATTTTTAGAAAAGTTTTAGGTTTGCAGAAAAATTGGACAGAAAGTACAGAGAGTTCTCCTATTACCCATGTAACAAACCTGTACATGTACCCTTGTATCTAAAATAAAAGTTGAAATTTTAAAAATAGTAAATAAATATTACCTCTGTTCCAAAGTTTTGTTTTTTTCTTTCAGTTCCTTCAGTTATAAATATATTGGCATTTCTTTGCTTGTCTTCTATTTCATTTCATTTTATTTAATAACTTTTTCATGAAAATAAAATATTAGACTGAGGAAGTAAATAATGATGGGTCACTTGCATCTAAACTTGAAATCATCTTAATTTTATTGCCCACATACTGATAGAAACTGTGGTTTTGGTCTGTGTTATTTATCTTTGGAGCTTTGATCAAAAGTCCCTTTGATGGGGAAAATAAACCATCTGTGAAAATAAGACCTATTTAAACATCTGGAAATCAGGCAAGATTTGAATCTATACATTAACCATGGGTTGCTTTATAATTTATTTGACTTTGCTATCACTTTGGTAATTAGAAATTATTTTTCTACCCAGATACGATAATCCAGGATAGAAAGAAATCCCTCCAGACTGGGGGAAAGCAGGATAACACTCAGAAGAGGAAGTACCAGGATTTTCTGGATATTGTCCTTTCTGCCAAGGTAAATCATCTAAATTTCTAAGCCTGCTCAAGTGGCCAGTTAATTATGTGAGTAGGTGGGTAAGCGGGAATGGGATGGGGAGACAAAAATAAAACCGATTGATTAAATTTAACCATACTTTGAATTGATGAGTGGCTTCATGCAATTTGAGACAAAAAATTCTGCATCTCTGTCGCTAGAGGAGGGGCAGTAAAGACTAAATGAAGGATTTGACAAGATTTGGGGACGGTCATATGGTTACATAGATTTCAGGGGATCATGAAAAAATTGTCACATGGATAAATATATAAAATTGTGATGATAAGGTCCTGGGAAATCTGGGAGTTTGAAGAGAATTTCTAGGGTCTGCTGATTGAAGGCCCTCTTTGCAAGGCCTGCTTTTCTTGTCTAACCTTGGTTCTCCTTTATACTTTGGGCAGAATATGGCTTATACCACATATTTGTAGAACTGAATTAAAATTTAAACCCCTATTTGAAACTCTGATTTTTCCCCTAAAATCATTATTGTGTTCATATCTCCAAACATTTATAAACTGATACTTTATTTAAAAATATCTGTATTGTATTTCCTAGGATGAAAATGGTAGCAGCTTCTCAGATGCTGATGTACACTCTGAAGTCAGCACGTTCTTGTTGGCAGGACATGACTCTGTGGCAGCAAGCATCTCCTGGGTCCTTTACTGTCTGGCTCAGAACCCTGAGCATCAAGAGAGATGCCGGGAGGAGGTCAGGGGCATCCTGGGGGATGGGTCTTCTATTACCTGGTAAGAGCTGTACCCCTAAATTTTTCATCTTAGTTTTCCCTCTGAGATTTTGCTTTATTTTTTGCCCTGGTACCTTAGTGACCCTAGTGCCTAAGGATATGTGTAGGTGGAAACAGAAGAAGTAGGCTACTTTTCCGTTCTTTCTGAAAAGAGCTCAAAAGTATTCTCTTGTCTTTTGAAAAAAAGTTTATTTATCCATAAATTGTCATTGATTTTCTAGTCAATGGTGTGTGAAAAATCTTATTTCTTTATTTCACCTTGGCTTTGATGAATTGGAAGTGAGGACTTGATCCCTATGCTGGCACTTAGAACTTAAGCAGTAAGGTTCAAGTGGAGTTCCTCTTCTGAGAGAGCGGAATGATTAGCTGCATTATTTAAGGTTCATTGTAGACGTCTTCTCCCATCCTCTTGTCACTAATTTTATTCCTCAGGATTGATTTTAGACTTCAAACATAATATTAGATGATATATACTATAGCTGAGTTTAGCAAATATGTACTGAGGACATTTTAAATACTGAGACATTTTCTTAATGACTATGATTTATTGTGGGCCCTGTCCTCGATGGTCTAATATAGGAGACAGGAGATAGACCTCCATATTGCAGTGCAGCATGATAAGTCAATGATAGAGATATGTGCTGGCTAACACAAAGACAGGCCCCTACCCTGGCATGGGAGCTCAAGGAGACTTCCTTGGGTATATGACACTTAACCTGACTATTACAGGACGAGTAAGAGTTAGCCAGGTGGAAAACGTCATCTCTATTTTGCTAGACTTTAAGCATATCTTGCTGTTAATAAAACCCAGGTTATGCTGTTTGCAAAGATAAAATATGTCCCTGACATAATCTGGTCAAAGGGACAGAAAAATATAAATGCTATGAACAACTCAGCTGCATGAGTAGATAAAAAACCCCATATTTCATGTGCAAAAGTCAGCTCAATTGGAACATTGGTAAAACCAAATTTTTCATTATAAAGGTATAGTAGAGATCTCATTTTATAAGGAAATAGAAGCTCTTTCCTAGCATAAACTAAAGGTTTAAACTATATAGCACAAAATACAACGTTGAACAATCATTTTTAATTTTTTAAGTGACAAAAATTTTGCATATATGTGTTATGTATGTGTGTATACATGGCGTACAATATGATATTTTGATATATGTGTACATTGTAGAATGACTAACTCTATCAATGGACATGTCTATTAACTCAAACTTATCATTTTTTTGTGGTGAGGACATTTAAAATCTACCCTCTTAGCTATTTCAAGTATACAAATTGTTGTTAATTCCAATCACATATTGTCCAATGCATCTCCTAAACTTATTCCTGCTGTCTGACTGAAATTTTGTATATTTTGACTAATTCCCTGTAATCCCCCATTCTCCCACAGCCCCTGGTAACTGCTATTCTACTCTCTGCTTCTATGAGTTTGATGCTTTAGATTCCACATGTGAGATTATGTGGAATTGTCTTTCTGTGCCTGGCTTTTTTCACTTAGCATAATGTCCTCCAAATTCATCTCTGTTGTCATAAATGACAAGATATCCATCTTTTCAATGGTGAATTAGTATTCCATTATTTATATATATATATCACTTTTTAAAATTTTTAATTATACTTTAAGTTCTGAGATACATGTGCAGAACATGTGGGTTTGTCACATAGGTATACACATGCCATGGTGGTTTGCTGCACCCATCAATCTGTCATCTACATTACCTATTTCTCCTAATGCTATCCCTCCCTAGCCCCTCACCCCCCAACAGACCCCAGTGTGTGATGTTCCCCTCCCTGTGTCCATGTGTTCTCACTGTTCAACTCCCACTTATGAGTGAGAATATGTGGTGTTTGATTATCCGTTCTTGTGTTAGTTTGCTCAGAATGATGGTTTCCAGCTTCATCTACGTCCCTACAAAGGACATGAACTCGTCCTGTTTTATGGCAGCATAGTATTCCATGGTGTATATATGCCACATTTTCTTTATACAATCTATCATTGATGAGCATTTGGGTTGGTTCCAAGTCTTTGCTATTGTGAACAGTGCTGCAGTAAACATATGTGTGCATGTGTCTTTATACTAGAATGATTTATAATCCTTTGGCTATATACCCAGTAATGGGACTGCTGGGTCAAATGGTTTTAGATTTTGAGAAATCACCACACTGTCTTCCACAGTGTTTGAACTAATTTACACTACCACCAACAACGTAAAAGTGTTCCTATTTTTTGCTGTGCAGAAGCTTTTTTGTTTAATTAGGTCTCATTTGTCAATTTTGGCTTGTGTTGCCATTGCTTTTGGTGTTTTAGTTATGAAGTCTTTGCCCATGCCTATATCCTGAATGGTATTGCCTAGGTTTTCTTCTAGGGTTTTTATGATTTTAGGTCTTAATGTTTAATCCATCTTGAATTAATTTTTGTGTGAGGTTTAAGGAAGTGATCCAGTCTCAGTTTTCTGCATATGGCTAGCCAGTTTTCCCAGCACCATTTATTGACTAGGAAATCCTTTCTGCATTGCTTGTTTTTGTCAGGTTAATCAAAGATCAGATGGTTGTAGATGTGTGGCATTATGTCTGAGACCTCTGTTCTCTTCTATTGGTCTATATGTTTTGATACCAGTACCATGCTATTTTGGTTACTGTAGCCTTGTAGTATAGTTTGAAGTCAGGTAGCTTGATACCTTCAGCTTTGTTCTTTTTGCTTAGAATTATCTTAGCTATACAGGCTCTTTTTTGGTTCCATATGAAATTTAAAGTAGTTTTCTCTAATTCTGTGAAGAAAGTCAATGGTAGCTTGATGGGGATAGCACTGAATCTATAAATTACTTTTGGCAGTATGGCCATTTTCACAATATTGATTCTCTATACTAGAGGTAGAAGTAATTAACATACCACCTCTACATTATTAGGGTATTCTAAATTCACTATGTATTTACCTTTACCAGTGAGATTTTTATTTTCAATTTTCATGTTGTTAATTAGTATTCTTTTATTTCAAGTTGGAGAATTCACATCAGCATTTTTTATAAGGTGAGTCTAGTAGTAATGAACACCCTCAACTTTTGTTTATCTGGAGATGTTTTTATCTCTCCTTCGTTTTGAAACATAACTTTGCCAGATATGGTATTCTTGGTTAGCAGGTTTTTTTCTTTTTCTTCAGCTTTCTGAATGCCTCATTCTACTCCCTCCTAGCTTGCAAGATTTATTCTGATAATTCTTCTCATAACCTTATTGTCATCTCTTGTATGTGGTGAGTCCCTTCTCTTACTGCTTTCTAGATTCTTTGTCTTTCATTTACTTTTGACAATCTGATATAATGTGCCTCCATTTATTTTCATTTGGTTTGGTCTTAGAGTCCTTTGATCTTCGTAAACCAGAATGTTCATATCTCTCCCAGTATTTGGAACATTTTCAGCTGGTGTTTTTAAAATAATATTTCTTAAACTTTCTTTCTTCTTCTGTAATCCCTATAATTTGTATATTTGTATGTTTGATGGTATGCCATAAGTCCCTTAGGTTTTCTTTATTTTGTTGTTGTTTCTTTGACTGATAATTTCAAACGACTTGTCTTTGAGTTCACTGATTCTTTCTTCTTCATGACTGAGTCTGCTGTTTAAGGTCTTTACTGAGTTATTCAGTTCTGTCATTGTATTTGTCAAAATTCAACCCCCCACACATGCACCTTCCAGTGATGTCAGTGGATCAGCCTGCTGGGACACTGACAGGTGTGTCTCCCCACCAGTTCCTTTGTGGGCAGGACTGCTCTCAAGTCACAGCTGAGAGGGGCTAACACTGCTTCTCAGGGACATTTCAGAATCTGATTTGGGGCCAAGGTTTTCAAGTCTACCTCAAGAACACAGACAGGCATGTCACCCAGCAGGTTTCTGGCCAGGTAAAACTGCTCTTAGACCATAGTTGAGAGGAGCTTGGGCTAAGATGAAGTGCTATTTCAGGGCCTACTGGGGGATCAGGGTTGGCAAGTCTGACCAGGTTGTTTGGGGAAATGTGTCTCTCCCTCTGGGTTCTTGTGTGAGCAGGACAGATCACAGACCACAGCTGAGGGGCTGAAACTGAATTAGAGGGGCATTTCTGAATCCAAAGCTGAGATCAAAGTGGGCAGACCTGTCTCCTGAGGCACTGATGTGCTTGAATCCTGCTGGGCCCCTTGCTCAATGGTTTCAGTAGTAGGACCAAGTCCAAACAGGCTATAACTGAGCCTGGAGGGGGCAGTGCCATTTCAGGGTCTGGAGCAAGATCAGAGTTGGCAAGTCTCCCACCTGAGTACAGTTCTTCCCTCTCAAAATCCCTCATAGACTCCACGGGGGTTTCAGGTACTCCTACCTAAATCCCAAGGCTCCCACAAAGGCACTTTATAAATAGCTATGAAATTATTATACCTGTAGGGGGATCCAAGTGGGGGACCTCCTCTTCTCTCATCTTGCTAAGTAATCACTTTTAGTCATTCATTAAATTTGTAAACATTGTATATCACATTCCAACATGAATTAGATATTTTAATGTTGATTAGAGTAGATATTTATACAACTCAAATATTGACTTTTCTCATTCTCATTTGGCTTAAATGTGAAAACAATTTTAAAAAGTCTTTTCTAGGGGAGAAAACTAAGTCCAGAAGATTTATTAGCTATATTTCATTTTAATGAGAGAATGGCACTAATATAGAGAAAAAATATTTTTACTTGATAATATGTATTTATAGCCCTGTTTAATGAAATTTACATGTGGCATTCTGATAATTTATAATTCTTTTAGACAGGTAATAAAACTACACTACAAAGAGAAATTTCTGAGAAAGCCAGAAAGTTGTTCAACTTCCCCTTTTGGCTCCTTATCAGCTCATTTCTGTGTTAGCTTAAAATTTCTCTCTTCTTTTTGTTCCATGATTGAAACGAACAAAATTTTTTTTAATTATGCAAAGTGCCAGCATAAGCAGAATTACTCTTTTTTTATCCTGAGCTTGAGGAAGAAAGAAATGAAAATTAAAATTTCACATTACCTAATGGCCAAAGCCTGCATTCAAAATAAGTAATCAGAAAAACATATTAAAAACACGAAGACAAACAGACTAAATATAGACAGTCATTTTATTGAACCAATCTGACTAGCTAGGATGCAAATAAAAAAAAAGACTCTATTCTTCTTCCACTTATAAACTTTAAACTTGCTTTGTGGAGCAAGTTCTTTTTATCTCTGGGGCAAAATCCTGAGTGAGTCTGATAGAGTTCTCATTCATTTAAATCATAAGAACAGTCTTATGTCAGTCATTAAACTATCTGGCCCAGTGTAGTAATGAAACTTTCAAATACATATCCACTAGGAGCTTTTCTTTCCATTCCAGCTTGGTACTTCTTTGGGTCTAGAAGCCAGAAGTGGGCAAGGGGTTTATGCTTAACTTATTCTTACTGATCTCCAATACCCAGTTAGCTGCTGTTTCTGACTTTTCCAGGAATGGTTTTAGGAGGAAACGGGATAAAAAGTAAAGGGCTGGCTGTATTGTGATCATGCCAAAGGGCTTGGTGGATATACCATGCTTCCCTTTCTCTCAAGGGGACACTCCGTTTCTTGGAGACTCTCTCACTGGGACTTTCCAGTGGCAATTCAAGGGACAAGAGAATTTTTGTCCTTAGGCAGTCTTTTTCAAGCTGGTTCCAGAGCTCTCCCTCTTGCCAGTTCCTTGGTTCAAGGACATAGTTGCACATCCTTGCCTTGCCTCTGCTGCTCTCCTCTGCCTCTCTGTCTCTTCTGAGTTACAGCCTTTCACATCAGTACTGTATTCCCCAAACTCCAAGGAGCACAAGTCAGATCATCTAAGTGATCCTCATGAAACCTCTTGTTGTTTAAGCTGGGAGAAGCACCCTTCCTTCTCCATGGTACTCTGGCATTCCCACAATACTTTAAATAATTTTTCTCTCAAAATTCTTAAGCTTCTTCTCTTCAATCCTTAGCCATTTTTATGCATTCTTACTTCATATGATGAGCGAAGAGTTGCAAAACTGCAAAACTGGGTTTCAGAACTCTCCATAGCAAATGTTTTACTGGTAGTTTAGCAGCTCAGTTTATAATAAGGGTATACAATATATCTTTTTGGTTCCTCTGACTCTGGGACCTCAGCTCATCCTGAGGCAGAGAGTCCCATTTTAACATTCTGTTACATACGCCAGTTGCAAAATGGATTTAACCTCAGGGTGATAATTACCAGGAATAAACATAAAACAGAAAAAAATAAACTGGTTATGATATCTGAATCCCTTTCCTCACTCATCCTCACAGGGACCAGCTGGGTGAAATGTCGTACACCACAATGTGCATCAAGGAGACATTCCGATTGATTCCTGCAGTCCCATCCATTTCCAGAGATCTCAGCAAGCCACTTACCTTCCCAGATGGATGCACATTACCTGCAGGTCTTTACATTCTTTTTCTAAACATTTCCTAGAGGCTATGGGATCTTGGGGACCACAGTGACAATGACTAGTGAGTCTCTTAGCACTTGGTGAAGTTAAAAGATAATGCTAACATGTGGTTTAGGTTTAATCACCTATGAGGAGCTCAGAGGATAATGCTTTGATCAGATGTGAATTTCAGTGAATAACCACTTGCACCAAAGGTAAGCCCAGAATCCATGTCTCTGGAACCCCAGCCCAGGATCTCTTCCATTGTGGGAAGACATTTCTAAGATAATCTTTGTTTGGCTCACTTTGAGACTCAGCTGGAACTTCATGGAAAATGAGCACCACTATCTTCGTCTGAAAGACCAACGGGGATCTTTGGCCTCATCATCTTAATATCACCCTTATAAATGTGCAACATTTAATAGCTTATGTAGAGTCTTCAAAACCATTATCTCATTTTTCCCTTTGGAATGTGATGTCAACATACACTTATACAGTTATTTACAGTTTTCTAAACACTTTTAAATACTTTAGATGTGACCAGAAATCCAGAGGGAACCCCAATGTGTAGATGAGGTTAACTGATGTGAGCAGAGCTAGAACTCATGCAGAGGCCCTGAGTCTAGGGCCTAGAGCTCTTCAGAACAACACAGGTTTCTGAGCAGGACTTATAGGAAGCAGAGGGGTCATGTGAGACATATTTTCACTTATCTGATTCAATGTTCTATTAATTCATGTCTTAGGAAACAAGCCAACAGTATTGCTTGTAGCAAACATCTACAGCCTGTTACTGTAACTTTGCTGACAGACCCAGAACTAATTTACTAGAATTATTTCTGAAAACCAAATAATCCTCAAATTCTCTTCCTTTGTTTTCTACAATGTTTATCACCAAACAACATGGATATTTGCCAGAATTCTATACTTTCCATATATGAACAGCACCAATGGAAATGTGTCACTGGATCTTCATATCTGCACAATGGAATAACAGTTGTGTGCTTTTTTTTTTTTTTTGAGACAGAGTCTTGCTTTGTCGCCCAGGCTGGGGTGCAATGCCTGATCTCGGCTCACTGCAACGTCCACCTCCCAGGTTCAAGCAATTCTCCTGCCTCAGCCTCTTGACTAGCTGAAATAACAGGCATATGCCACCATGCTCTGCTAATTTTTGTATTTTTAGTATAGATGGTGTTTCACCATGTTGGCCAGGCTGGACTCAAGCTCCTGACCTCGAGACCAGCCCACCTTGGCCTCCCAAAGTGCTGGATTACAGGTGTGAGCCACTGTGCCTGGCCCATTCTGTTTATACCCAAACTGTCTCCAGGAGGTGCTTAACAGTCCATTAACAGGTATTTAGGCCAGGCACAGTGACTGACACCTATTCCAATATTTTGTGAGGCCAAGGTGGGGGGATTGCTTGAAGTTAGGAGTCTAAGACTAACTAGCCTGGGAAACATAGTGAGACCCTGTCTTTACAAAAAAAAAAAAAAAGTATATAGCCAGGCATGGTGTTGCAAGCATGTATTCCTGCCTATTTGGGGGACTGAGGCAGGAGGATCACTTGAGTTCAGAAGTTCAAGGTTACTGTGAGCTATGCTCGCACCACTGCTCTCCAGCCTGAGTGACAGAGCCAGACCCTGACTCTAAACAAAAACAAAAAACAAATATTTAAGTAATTTCCAAACATAGCAGAAAACATAAACATGGTTTATCACTTTAATATGACACCAACAGCTACTTAAGACAGAATCATGAATTAAGTAAATTGTTGTGTGGAAAGCTAAGGTGCCAGCCCAAGCTGTGTCTTCGTATGAGTTCCTCACTGATGTCATCAGCTACAGCAGGCAGAGGATTGTCAGGCACTAGCTCTTTTCTTCAAGAAGGGAAGTCTTGTTTAAGAGCAGTGTAACAGTAGCCCACAACTTGCTCTTTCTCCTGCAATCTCTTTTACTTCCCTCCTTTCTTAGGGATCACTGTGGTTCTTAGTATTTGGGGTCTTCACCACAACCCTGCTGTCTGGAAAAACCCAAAGGTATGATTCTCTCTTATACATAAATACTTCCAAGGACTAATACTGTGCAAGTCACTTTTTGGTAGCTAAGCACACAAGTGGCTATATAATTAAGGTAAATGACACAAAGCAAAAATAAACATAAAAGCCAAAAGAAACGTACAACTCTTCTGTGTTCTTGAAACACTCTTGACATGTATTAGTGATTTCTTTTAATTAAGCCACTAAGGTTTAAGATCTATTACATGTAATAGGAAGCTGGAATATATGTCTCTGTAACAATTGGCCACATAATCATGTTGACTTGATTTCTAAATGGATGCACATCTATTTCTAGGTGAATGTATCTCCATCGTGAAAATAATACCACTTGCCATAGTATTTTAGTTTCCCTGGGTATCAGACAGGTCAGTTTGGAGGCTGCGAGGTAGGCAGATCTGAAGGTACAATGCCCAGTGTAGTAGCCACGGGACACATACGGCTACTGAGCAAATGAAATGTGGCCAGTTGGAATTGAGTTGTGCCCTAAGTGTAAAATTTGCACTGGATTTTGAAGACATAGTATCCTAAAAAAAAAAAAAAAAAGTGAAACATTTCCTTTTTTCCTTTTAGCAATTATTTATATTGGTTACAGGTTGCAATGATAATTTTGTTTTTTTTTTTTAAAAAAAAAACTCTATTAGGATTAATTTCACTTTT
>NW_022437002.1:18977234-19000419 GCF_009761245.1 Sapajus apella
GAGTCTCACTCTGTTGCCAGGCTAGAGTGCAGTAGCATGATCTCGGCGCACTGCAACCTCCATCTCCTGAGTTCAAGCAATTCTCCTGGCCTCAGCCTCCTGTGTAGCTGGGACTACAGGTGTGTGCACCATGTCCAGCTAATTTTTGTCTTTTTAGTAGAAATGGAGTTTCACCATGTTGGCCAGAGAGTCTTAATCTCTTGACCTTGTGATCCGCTTGCCTTGGCCTCCCAAAATTCTGGGATTACGGGTGTGAGCTACTGCACTCAGCAAATTTCACCTTTTAAAAAGGTGGCCACCAGGACATTTTTAATTACACATATAGTTCACATTATATTTCTATTGATCAGTGCTAGGTAGTAGGTGAAGAAATGTGTTCATGATGTTTGGGGATGGTGGTGGGGTTGTTCTCTCATTTCAGGTCTTTGACCCTTTGAGGTTCTCTAAGGAGAATTCTGATCAGAGACACCCCTATGCCTACTTACCATTCTCAGCTGGATCAAGGTGAGAACAATTTGAAGTTGCTGAAAGTACCCAAAGATGTTTACTTGAGAATAGCTTACTCCTTTCGTTCCTTAGCTCTATACATTCTTCCAGGGAGCCGTAGATCTTGGTGCCTATTTAAGCCCTAAAGGATCAGTTACTTTTACAAAGGACAGTCCTATTCTCTATCACATCCTATTTGGCCATGTCTCAAAAACAATCCCACAATGTAAGCTACTGCTCATAGGCTTAATGCAGTCCACCTTCAAAACAAGAGAAATAATTTCATGAGTAACCCCAGCTGCCATCTTGTGATAGGGAAGGCATCATGTTGGAGCCTTGCAGCCCACATTCTCACAGTGGACAATTTAAGTCTAGAGTTCAAAAGTTTCAATGGCATTTGGTGGAAAAATGTCGCTTTACTGTATACTTGAGACTTCTTGTGCTAGTATTTTACTATAGTCAGAAGAAACATCATTTCTTCAAGTATCACTTTCTTTTCTGCTTGTCTGCAGGAACTGCATTGGGCAACAGTTTGCCATGATTGAGTTAAAGGTGACCATTGCCTTGATTCTGCTGCACTTCAGAATGACTCCAGACCCCACCAGGCCTCTTACTTTCTCCAACCATTTTATCCTCAAACCCAAGAATGGGATGTATTTGCACCTGAAGAAACTCCCTGAATGTTAGATCTCAGGGTACAATGATTAAATATAATTTGCTTTTAAGTTAAATTTACAGCTAATGGTTCAAGCAGCTAGAAAAGAATCAATGTATAGTGGAAGGATTGGAGGTTGGTGGGATAGGGGTATCTGTGAAGCTATACATGATGCAAAATTATTTCTAGGTACGCAGTGTATCAGGTAGATCTGTTTCTACATGACTTTGGGAGATTTTCAGATCTTTTCTGTTAGACTTTCACTACTATTAATGCTATATACCAATAGAATTTCATCTATTTTCTGTTGCTTTTAGAAATAGTTTTCAGAATTATGCAAGTAGTAAGTGCATGTATTCGCATTGTCAAAAATTCCCAACTAGAAAAGCATGTAGAATAAACATTTTAATCTCACTTCACATTCCATAGCCTACATTCCATGCCCTGATCAATCCCACTGCTTTTCCTAAAAGCAGAATCGTTTGGTGTGCATTCTTTCAGACTTTTTCCTGTAGACATGTAGCAATGTATTCTTATAGATGTGATCATACCTATATTATTATTGACTTTTTTTCACTTAATAAAAATTTACCTTATTTCTTATCATGGCTTCATGGCATTCTATCATATATATGTACTATAATTTATTTAACTATTTTCCTTATTGGGTATTTGAGTTATTTATAATTTTAAAAACGTGTTTGTTGGCCATTTATGTTTATCTTCGTTTTGTTCTCTGTGATTTTTCTGCACACTGTCTATGTTTGTTTTTCTATGGAATTGTCTTTTTCTTGATTCTTACAAGTTTTTTATGTATTGTGGATAATAATCCTTTATTATAACTATGCTTTGTGATTTTTTCCCATTCTGTTACTTTTTATAAAAACTGTATTTATGATGTCTTTTACCATATAGAACCTTTTAAATTTTCATGAAGTAAGGTATTTACATTTTTTTAAGTTTCTGAGTTTTGAACCTTGGATAAGAAAGCCTTTTTTTGGAATATTATATATTCTACATATTTTCCTGGTGCTAATCACATACAGCCTAAATGGAAATGTCTTGATGATTTCCAGATACATCATTCATTTGAGCCTAATCAGAAATTTAGACTTGTTTTTAAGTGCAGAAGAAGGCCTTTGAAGGGCTTTCATCAGAGGCAAGATATGAGGTGAATTACATTTTAAGAAAGTTTTACATTCATTATATGGAGAATATGTCAGTGCATTAGAAGGGGCAAGAGTGGGGAAGCAGGGAGACCAGTTAGGAAGCTATTGCAATGTACAGAGGAAAGATAGTGGTGGTTTGGCAAGGGTGAAGTTGAAGGAAAATGAATGTGAGATGGACTTGGGTGGCATATGGTAGAGTAGATAGGACTCTAATTGATTGGAAATAGTGGGTTAGGCATTGGGGAAAATCTAAGGTTATGAAGACTAACCAAGGATATCCTATTTGGTCATAGGAAAAATTTTGAAAACACTTGTGACTGGTGTGCTCTCACCATGTATCCATCAGTACTTGCCTTGCTGGACATTTTGATTATGATTAAATTCTAAAGTAAAAGCTGTGTAGGCACCTGAGGCATCTAATAAGGAGAGAGGCTTAGTATGAGAGAGATGGTAGCTTATGAGGCCAAAAATTCCCTTCACCACATAGAAGAGCACCATACTTGGTTTAATAAAACTCATATCCTGCCAAGAGTTATGAGAAGACAGAGAGGATTTAGTTCTCAAAGGTAGTGGCCCCAAGTGCCCCATATAAAAATATCTAGAAGAGTTCAAATAACTGATATAGATACTATTTTCCTGTTGCCTTCTCTGTATCCATATGCAGTATTGGGGAAGGTCACTGTATTAATTCATTTTCACACCACTATAAAGATAATACCTGGGTTATTTATAGAGAAAAGAAGTTTAATGGACTCACAGTTCTGCATGGCTTGGGAAGCCTCAAGAAATTTACAACTATGGCAGAAGGGGAAGCAGAAACATCTTATATGGTGGTAGGTGACAGCGCTAGCATTTTAAGAAGAAACTGTCAAACACTTATAAAACCCTTGGGTCTCCTGGGAACTCAATCCCTATCACAAGCACAGCATGGAGGAAACCACCCCCACTCAAGCCAGTCACCTCCCTCCCTCCACACATGGAGATTATAGGTCCCTCCCTCAACACATGGGGATTACAATTTGAGATGAGATTTGGGTGGGGATACAGGGCGAAATCATATCAATCACCATTAGTTGGGGGCAGTTTTCCCTGTCCACCAGTTTAATTTGTAACCTATGGCCAGTACTTCACCATGGAGTAAGGGTAAGTGGGAGCCTAGAGCCCCTATGGTCATGTGTGCTTGGTGCATTCTAGAACTTACAGCAGTAATTGTATTTGTGGTGAGCCTTGCCATTTTCTTTATAAATTAACTGAGATGGCCTGCTGGAAATTTGAATGACTCTTGATTACTGAACTGTAAATGGTGTGATACGCTTCCTGGTCATTACTATCCTTTATACTGTTTCTATTTTAAGGGACATAACCCAGTCCATGTTTAAATGATAGGCTGTTTGCGGCAAAGATGACTCAACATCCCTTCAGCATCATTTCTCCACTCACTCCTACAGAAATAGAAGTGTTAGCTGAGCACATGGTTGCCAGGTACAGACCATATTTCCCAGCCTCTCTTTCAATGAGATGTGTCATGTGACTAGATTTTGAGCATAACTGTGAGCGGAAGTGGTGTGTACAACATCCAGCTAATATCTTCAAAAGGAAAAGTGCATACCTTCCCTTTTTATTTTATCTCCTTCCCATTTTCAAAAAGGTGACTGTGGTAGCAGGAGGTAGAGCAGCTACCTTAGATCATTAACTGAAAGCCGTATGTTTTAAAGAGCAGAACAACAGAGTAGAGAAGGAGCCTAGGTGCCAGGATGACCTTGTAGAGCAAACTACTTGACTACCTCTGGACCACCTAACTTCTCAAGACTTTTATGTAAGACACATTATCATGTTGAAACTGCTTTATTCAGAAACTTTTTGTTAAAGTCAGCTGTTACTGGGGCATTCCTTTCATTTTCTATCTATCCAGGTAATCAAGATCAGTTTGCTTTTACTTGGTACAAACAATATATTTATACTCTTTGTTTCAGGGCTGTTTAACAATGAAAAATTGCTGGACAATACCTAAATTGTTATTGATTTGTTCTCTTAATAAAAATTCACCTCATTCCTTATGGTTTCATGGTATTCTGTAATATAAATGTACTATAATTTATTTAACTATTTTCCTTATTTAATATTTATTTATAATTTTACAAACATTTATTGGCCATTTATGTTTATCTTTGTATTGTTCTCTGTGATTTGTCTGTACACTATCTATGTTTGTTTTTCTATGGAGTTGTCTTTTATCAATTCTTATGAGTTCTTCATATATTGTGGATAATAATCCTTGGTTGTAACTATTCTTTGTGATTTTTTTCCCATTCTGTTACTTATTATAAAAACTGTTAAGAGGTACATGAGAAAAGAAAGGAGTAGCTTTCGTTACCAAATATCTAGTTGTAAGCCAGGAATGGAGGGAGTGGGCAAGCATCTTGAAGGAGCCACATAGGCTTGGACAAAACACTGTCGCTCTCTCTTCCTCCTCCCTCAACTGGGAGATGACACACAAGTTAAAAAAAAAAAAGAGGGCTTAGTTTCTTGAACACTCACCTTAAACTTTTTCCATAAAGGATAATATGCCTAACCAAGCAAGTTGCCAGTTATATCAAGTATCATTTTTATTTTTTACATTTTCTGTATCATAGACATTTTTACAAATAGGAAGAATATCATGGATCTTCTCCAGAAACTTATACATGCTCCAAGCACCAACAATGTGTCTATGATTTCATGGCATTAGTCAATCATGAACTCATGTCTAGACCCAACAGAGAGCCCTTCCTCTGCCTAAATATTAAGAACTTTGGCCTCTCTTATTTCCTTGAGCAGTGGTTTGCAGTTCTCCTTGAAGAGGTCCTTTACATCCCTTGTTAGTTGTATTCCTAGGTATTTTATTCTCTTTGTAGCAATTGTGAATGAGAATTCGCTCATGATTTGGCTCTGTTTGTCTGTTATTGGTCTGCAGGAATGCTTGTAATTTTTGCACATTGATTTTGTGTCCTGAGACTTCGCTGAAACAAACAAATGGAAAAACTTTCCATGCTCATGGATAAGAAGAATCAATATAATGAAAATGGCCATACTGCCCAAAGTAATTTATAGATTCAATGCTATCCCCATGAAACTACCATTGACCTACTTCACAGAACTGGAAAAAACACCTTAAACTTCATATGGAACCAAAGAGAGCCTGCACAACCAAGACAATACTAAGCAAAAAGAACAAAGCTGGAGGCATCATGCTACCTAACTTCAAACTATACTACAAGGCTATGATAATCAAAACAGCATGGTGCTGGTACCAAAACAGAGATATAGACCAATAGAACAGAACAGAGTCCTTGGAAGTAATGTCACACATCTATAATCATCTGATCTTTGACAAACCTGAGAAAAACAAGCAATGAGGAAAGGATTCCCTGTTTAATAAATGGCATTGGGAAAACTGGCTAGCCATGTGCAGAAAGCTGAAACTGGACCCCTCCCTTACACCTTATACAAAAATTAACTCCAGATGAATTAAAGATTTAAACATAAGACCTAACATCATAAAAACCCTAGATGAAAACCTAAGCAATACCATTTAAGACATAGGCATAGGCAAAACTACTTCATGACTTAAACACCAAGAGCAATGGCAATAAAAGCCAAAATAGACAAATGGGATCTCATTAAACTAAAGAGCTTCTGCACAGCAAAAGAAACAATCATTAGAGTGAACTGGCAACCAACAGAATGGGTGAAAATTTTTGCAATCTACTCATCTGCCGAAGGACTAATATCCAGAATCTACAAAGAACTTAAACAAATTTACAAGAAAAAAACAACCCCATCAAAAAGTGGGCAAAGAATATGAACAGAGATTTTTCAAAAGAAGACATTTATGCAGCCAACAAACATACGAAAAAAATGCTCATGATCACTGGTCATTAGTCAAAACCACATTGAGATATCATCTCACACCAGTTAGAATGGCGATCATTAAAAACTCAGGAGACAACAAATGCTGCGAGGGTGTGGAGAAATAGGAATGCTTTTACACTGTTGGTGGGAGTGTAAATTAGACAACCATTGTGGAAGACAGTGTGGCAATTCCTCAAGGATCTAGAAATAGAAATACCATTTGACCCAACAATCCCATTACTGGTTATATATCCGAAGGATTATAAATCGTTCTATTATAAAGACAAATGGACATGTATGTTCATTGTGGCACTGTTTACAATAGCAAAGACCTGGAACCAACCCAAATGCCCATCAATGACAGACTGGACAAGGAAAATGTGGCACATATACATCATGGAATACTATGCAGCCATAAAAAATGAGTTTGTGTCCTTTGTAGGGACATGGATGAACCTGGAAACCATCATTCTCATCAGACTGACACAAGAACAGAAAATCAAACACTGCATGTTCTCACTCATAGGAGGGTGTTGAACAATGAGAACACATGGACACAGGAAAGGGAGCATCACACACTGGGGTCTGTTGGGAGGGACTAGGGGAAGGACAGTGGGGGGTAGGGAGTTGGGAAAGGATAACATGGGAAGAAATGCCAGATATAGGTGATGGGGATGGAGGCAGCAAACCACACTGTCATGTATGTACCTATGCAACAATCCTGCATGTTCTTCACATGTACCCCAGAACCCGAAGTGCAATAAATAAAATATATAGATTAAAAAAAAAAGACTTGCACAAAAAACTATAAAACATTGCTGAAAAAATGAAATAAGACACAAACAAAAACATATCCCATGTTTAAAGATTGTCAGGCTTAATATTGTTAAAATGTCAACACTACCCAAAATGTTCTACAGGTTCAATGCAATTCTTATCAAAATCCCAATGGCAGACTTCCACCAAGATGGCCGAATAGGAGCAACTCTGGAATGCAGTTCCCAGTGAGAACAACACAGAAGGCGAGCGATCTCTGCATTTCCAACTGAGGTACCAGGTTCATCTCCATGGAACTGGTTGGACAGTGGATGTCACCCAAGGAAGGAAAACCAAGGCAGGGTGGGGCACTGCCTCACCAGGAAGCACCCAGGCCAGAGGACCACACCTCTACCCAATGAAGGCCATCAGGGAGTTTTCTGGCCACTCTGGCACTCCAGTTTAGATACTGTACTTCTCCCACAGTCTTTACAGCCCACAGACCAGTAGATTCCCACTGGGCCAACAAGGGCTGCAGGTTTTGCAGCCAGTGTCGTGGGTTTCCATCACAAATCTGAGTGGCTGTTTGAGCTGGCACCTGGAACACCTGTGAGACAGAACCACCCACTCCCCTGAAAGAAAGGGGGTTGAAGTTAGGGAACCAATTGATCTCGCTTGGCAGGTCACCCCCACAAAGGCCAGCAAACTGAAACCCACTGACATGAGAGTTTCATGGCCAGCACAGCAGTTTGAGCTCGCTCCACCCAGGATAGTTGAGCTTAGTGGGGGAAAGACGTCCAGCATTACTGAGGCAGCCCACCATTGCCGAGGCAGTTCTACCCTTACCTGTGTAAACAAAATCACAAGAAAGTTTACACAGCAGCTGAGTGGAGCCCACAGCAACTCAACAATGCCTCTGCAGGCAGACTGTGACTAGACTCCCTCCTTGCTGGGCAGAGCATCTCTGAAAGAGGCAGCAGCTCATCAGGGACTTATAAATAAAGCCCCGCCTTCCTGGGACAGAGTACCTGGGAAAAGAAGTGGTTGTGAATTCCACTTCAGCAGACTTAAATGTCCCTGCCCAGCAGCTCTGAAGGGAGTAATGGAGATCGAGCACAGCACTTGAGTTCTGATAAGGGATAGACTGATATCTAAATTGGCTCCCTGACCCCAATATATCAAAAAAGACCTTTCAAACAGGAGAGCTCTGGCTGACATCTGGTGGGTACCCTTCTGGGATGAAGCTACCAGAGGAAGAAACAGGGAGCAATCCTTGCTGTTCTCAGCCCCAGCAGGTAATTCCCAGGCAAGCAGAGTCTGGACTGAACCTCCAGCAGTCTTGCAGCAGAGGGGCCTGACTGTTATAAAAATAAATAAATAAAAAACAGAAAAAAAATAGCTTCAACATCAACAGAAAGAATGTCCCCTCAGAGAGTCCATCCAAAAGTCACCAACATCAAAGACCAAAGGTAGATAAACCCATGAAGTTGGAAAGAAACCAGTGCAAAAAGAATGAAATCACCAAAAGCCAGAACACCTCTCCTCCTGCAAAGGATCACAACTTTTCACCAGTAAGGGAACAAAACTGAAGAGATAATGAGTTTGACGAATTGACAGTAGCAGGCTTCAGAAGGTGGGCAAGAACAAAATTCTCTGAGAAAAAGGAACATGTTCTAACCCCAATGCAAAGAAACTAAGAACCTTGAAAAAAAGGTTAGACGAAATGGTAACTAGAATAACCAGCTTAAAGAAGAACATGAATGACTTGATGGAGCTGAAAAACACAGTACTTGGCAAAGCATACATATACAAGCTTCAATAGCCAAACTGCTCAAGCGGAAGAAAGACTATCAGAGATTGAAGATCAACTCAATAAAATAAAATGAGAAGGTAAAATTAGAGAAAAAAGAGTGAAAGGAAATGAACAAAGCCTCCAAGAAATATGGGATTATGTGAATAGAACTAATCTATGTTTGATTGGTGTACCAGAATATGAAAAGGAGAATGAATCCAAGCTGGTAAACACTCTTTTGGATATTATCCAGGAGAACTTCCTCAATCTAGCAAGGCAGGCCAACATTCAAACCAGGAAATACAGAGAACACCACAAAGATATTCCTCAAGAAGAGCAACCCCAAGACATACAATCATCAGATTCACCAGGGTTCAAATGAAAGAAAAAATGCTAGGGACAGCCAGAGGAAAAGGCCAGGTCACCCACAAAGGGAAGCCCATCAGACTCACAGTGGATCTCTTGGCAGAAACCCTACAAGCTAGAAGAGAATAGGGGCCAATATTCAATATCCTTAAAGAAAAGAACTTTCAACCCACAATTTTATATCCAGCCAAACTAAGCTTCATAAGTGGAGGAGAAATAAAATCCTTTATGGACAAGCAATTACTGAGAGATTTCATTACTACCAGGCCTGCCTTGCAGGAGCTCCTGAAGGAAGGATTAAACATGGAAAGGAACAACCAGTATGAGCCACTGCAAAAATACAGCAAATGGTAAAGACCATCAACATAATGAAGAAACTGTCTCAACTTATGGGCAAAACAACACTTTAGTATCTAAACAGTAGAATCAAATCCACATGTAACAATATTAACATTAAATGTAAACAGGCCAAGTGCCCCAATCAAAAGACACAGACTGGCAAATTGGATAAAAAGTCAAGACCCATCGGTGTCCTGTATTCAGGAGACCCATCTCATGTGCAAAGACACACATAGCCCCAAAATAAAGAAATGGAGGAAATTTACCAAGCAAATGGAAAGCAAAAAAATAGGAGGGGTTACAATCCTAATCTCTGATAAAACAGACTTTAAACCAACAAAGATCAAAAGAGACAAAGAAGGGCATTATATAAGGGCAAAGGGATCAATGAAACAAGAAGAGCTAACTATCCTAAATATATATGAACCCAATACAGGAGCACCCAGATACATAAAGTAAGTTCTTAATGACCTACAAAGAGACTTAGACTCCCACACAATAATAGTGGGAGACTTCAATACTCCACTGTCAATATTAGACAGGTCAATAAGACAGAAAATTAATAAGGACATCCAGAACTTGAACTCAGATCTGGACCAAGCAGACTTAATAGACATCTACAGAACTCTCCACCCCAAATCCACAGAATATACATTCTTCTCAGCACCACATCACACTTAGTCTAAAATTGACCACATATTTGGAAGTAAATCACTCCTCAGCAAATGCAAAATAATGGAAATCATAACAAATAGTCTCTGAGACCACAGTGCAATCAAATTAGAACTCAGGATTAAGAAACTCACTCAAAACCACACAATGACATGGAAACTAAACAACCTGCTCCTGAATGACTACTGGGTAAATAATGAAATTAAGGCAGAAATAAAAATGTTCTTCCAAAACAATGAGAATGAAGACACAATGTACCAGAATGTCTGGTACACATTTAAAGCAGTGTCTAGGGGGAAATTTATAGCACTAAACACCAACATGAGAAGCAAGGAAAGATCTAAAATTGACACCCTATTGTCACAATTAAAAGAACTAGAGGAGCAAGATCAAACAAATTCAAAAGCTAGCAGAAGACAAGAAATAACTAAGATCAGAGCAGAACTGAAGGAGATAGAGACACAAAAAACCCTTCAAATAATCAATAAATGCAGGAGCTGGTTTTTTGAAAAGATCAACAAAATAAATAGACCATTAGACAGACCAATAAAAAAGAAAAGAGAGAAGAATCAAATGGATTCAATAAAAAATGATAAAGGGGATATCACTGCTGATTCCACAGAAATACAAACTACCATCAGAGATTACTACAAACAACTCTATACACATAAACCAGTAAACCTGGAAGAAATGGACAAATTCCTGGACACTTGCACCCTCCCAAGACTAAACCAGGAAAAAGTTTAATCCCTGAATAGAACAATAACAAGGTCTGAAATTCAGGCAGCAATTAATAGCCTACCAATCAAAAGAAGTCAAGGTTCAGACAGGTTCACAGCCAAATTCTACCAGATGTTCAAAAAGGAGCTGGTACCATTCCTTCTGAAACTTCCAAACAATACAAAAAGAGGAAATCCTCCCTAACTCATTTTATGAGAACAATATGATCCTGATACCAAAACCTGGCAGAGACACAACTAAAAAAGAAAATTTCGGGTCAATATCCATGATGAACACCAATGCAAAAATCTTCAGTAAAATACTGGCAAACCAAGTCCAACAGCACATCAAAAAGCTTATCCATCACGATCAAGTAGGCTTTATTCCAGGGATGCAAGACTGGTTCAACATATGCAAATCTATAAACATAATCCACCACATAAAACAGAGCCAAAGACAGAAACCACATGATTATCTCAATAGATGCAGGGAAGATTTTCAACAAAATTCAACAGCCCTTTATGCTAAAAACTCTCAATAAACAAGGTATCAATGGAACATATCTCAAATGAATAAAAGCTATTTATGAGAAACCCACAGCCAATATCATACTGAATGGGCAAAAACTGGAAACATTCCCTTTGAAAACTGGCACTAGACAAGGATGCCATCTCACACCATTCCTATTCAACATAGTACAGTATTAGAAATTCTAGCCAGAACAGCAGGCGAGAAAAAAAAGGGAGGGTGGTATTCAATTAGGAAAAGACAAAGTCAAACTGTCTCTATTTGCAGATGACATAACAGTATATTTAGAAGACCCCAATGTCTCAGCCAAAAATCTCCTGAAACTGATAAGCAACTTCAACAAAGTCTCAGGATACAAAATCAATGTGCAAAAAATCACAAGCATCCTATACACCAATAATGGACAAACAGAGAGCAAAAAACCATTCACAATTGCTACAAAGAGAATAAAATACCAAGAAATACAACTAACAAGGGATGTGAAAGACCTCTTCAAGGTGAACTGCAAACCACTGCTCAAGGAAATAAGAGAAAACACAAACAGATGGCAAAACGTTTCATGCTTATTGTTAGGAAGAATCAATATCATAAAAATGGCCATACTACCCAAAGTAATATATAGATTCAATGCTATCCCCATCAAGCTACCAGTGACCTTCTTCACAGAACTGGAAAAAAAACACCTTAAAATTCGTATGGAACCAAAAAAGAGCCCACATAGCCAAGACAATTCTAAGCAAAAAGAACAAAGCTGGAGGCATCATGCTACCTGACTTCAAACTATGCTACAAGACTACAGTAATCAAAACATCATGGTTCTAGTACCAAAACAGAGATATAGACCAATGGAACAGAACAGAGGCCTTGGAAGTAACGCCACACATCTGCAAGCATCTGATCTTTGACAAACCTGAGAAAAACAAGCAATGAGGAAAGGATTCCCTGTTTAATAAATGGTGTTGGGAAAACTGGCTAGCCATGTGCAGAAAGCTGAAACTGGACCCCTCCCTTACACCTTATGCAAAAATTAACTCCAGATGAATTAAAGATTTAAACATAAGACCTAACATCATAAAAACCCTGGAAGAAAACCTAAGCAATACCATTCAGGACATAGGCATAGGCAAAACTACTTCATGATTAAAACAACAAGAGCAATGACAACAAAAGCCAAAATAGACAAATGGGATCTCATTAAACTAAAGAGCTTCTGCACAGCAAAAGAAATAATCATAGAGTGAACCGCCAACCAATAGAATGGGAGAAAATTTTTGCAAGCTACCCATCTGACAAAGGGCTAATATCCAGAATCTACAAAGAACTTAAACAAATTTACAAGAGAAAAAACAACCCCATCAAAAAGTGGTTAAGGATATGAACAGACACTGTTCAAACGAAGACATTTATAACAAACATATGAAAAAATGCTCATCATCACTGGTCACGAGAGAAATGTGAATCAAAACCACATTGAGATACCATCTCATGCCAGTTAGAATGGCGATCATTAAAAAATCTGCAGACAAGAGATGCTGGAGATGATGTGGAGAGATGGGAACGCATTTATACTGTTGGTGAGAGCGTAAATTAGTTCAACCATTGTGGAAGACAGTGTGGTGTTTCTTCAAGGATCTAGAAATAGAAATACCATTATGTGGCACATATACACCATGGAATACTATGCAGCCATAAAAAATGATGAGTTCATGTTCTTTGCAGGGACATGGATGAAACTGGAAACCATCATTTTCAGCAAATTGACACAAGAGCAGAAAACCAAACACCACATGTTCTCACTTATAAGTGGAGTTGAACAATGAGAACACATGGACACAGGGAGGGGAACTTCACACACTGGGGTCTGTTGGGGGGTTGGGGGAGAGATAGCAGGGGGTAGGGAGACTGGGGAGGAATAACATTAGGAGAAATACCTGATGTAGGTGATGGCAGGATGGATGCAGCAAACCACCATGGCATGTGTATGCCTATGTAACAATTCTGCAAGATCTGCACATGTACCCTAGAACTTAAAGTATTAAAAAAAAAAAAAGAAGTTAAATTCACAAAAAGAAAATCCCAATGGCATTTTTTGTGGAAATAGAAAATCTCATTTTAAAATCCATATCAAATCTCAAGCGACCCTGAATAGCCAAAACAGTCTTTAAAATTAACAAACCTGGGGGAATGCTGGCAAGATGGCCAAATAGGAAGAGCTCTGATCTGCAGCTCCCAGCAAGATCGATTAAGAAGGCAGGTGATTTCTGCATTTCCCACTGAGGTACCTTGTTCATCTCATTGGAACTGGTTAGACAGTGGATGTAGCCCAAGGAGGACGAGCCGAAGCAGGCTGGGGCATTGCCTCACCCAGGAAGTACAAGGGGTTGGGGAACTACCTCTCACTCTAGCCCAGATACTGCACTTTTCCCATGGTCTTCACAACCAACAGACCAGGACATTCCCACTGGTGCCTATGCCACCAGGGCCCTGGGTTTCAAGCACAAAACAGGGCAGCCATTTGGGAAAACACTGAGCTAGCGGTGGGAGGATTTTTTTCATACCCAAGTGGCATCTGGAACACCAGAAGACAAAACCATTCACTCCCTTGAAAAGGAGGCTGAAGCCAGGGATCCAAGTGGTCTGGCTCAGAGGGTTCGACCCCCACACAGCAACTCTTGGTGTCAGTCTGGAGGCCCAGGGGAGAGAAAGTTGGCAGTGGGGTGGGGTGGAGGGTGGGGGGTATGGAATTTCCTGTGCCCAGGTTTGCAAAGTCTAAGTCAGAAGTGTGAGTGAGTCCCAGGGGCTCTTGTTCCTCACTGTTCCCCAATGGGTAGCCTCCATAGGTTCCATGCCAATTCCCAGTGGGCAGCTGTCCTGTCTCACTCTTCTCTTTTCTCTGTGGGTTGGTTTTCTTGATGAATCCTAATGTGTCCTCCTGGACAATCCCACTGAAGAGCTAGTGTTTACCTCCACCCTGCCCTGCCTTAAAAATAAAAAAGTTAATTAAGATAAAATAAAATTTATATGCCATGAAATCTAATTCATTAGCTATTCAATGGTTTGATGTATGTTAATTTTAAGAAGTTAGTTACAAATATAGAACATAAAAGTAGACACTTTAACTAATTTAAATTGTACATTTAATGAAGTTCATGATGATTTAGAAAGCTCATTACTACCTATTTCCAAAACATTTTTTTCACTCCAGCAGAAACTCTGTAACTATTAAGCAATACTTCCCCAATCTGACTTCCCCCAGTCCCTGGTAATTTCTAATCTACTTTCTGTATCTATGAATTTGCTTATTCTTCTACCTATAAGTGAACTTATTGTAATATTTGTCTTTTTATGTCTGCCTGTTTTCACTTAGCGTACATACTGTTCTCAAGGTCATACCTGTTGTTATATGAATCCGAACTTCACTCCTGTTTGTGACTAAATAATACTGCATTGTATGTATATAGGACATTCTGTGTACCCACTCGTCTTTTGATGGACAGCTGAGTTCTTTCTATCTTACCTCTGTTGTAAATAACGGTGTCATGAACATTGGCTTACAAGTATCTGTTTGAATCCTTGTTTTCAATTAGTTTGGTTATATAGCCAGGTGGGAATTTCTGGATACTATGGTACTTGTGCTTTTATCTTTTTCAGGAATCACAAATCTGTTTTCCAAATTGGTATGCCAATTTACATTCACTGGCAATTTGTTAGAGTTCTAATTTTTCCACATTCTGTTAAATATTCGTTATTTTCCACTAAAAAGAATGACAGACTTCCTAAAGGGTATGAAGTGGTATCTCATCGTGGGCTTCATTCACATTTCCATAATGATGAATGAAGTTGAGCATCTTTTCAGGAGCTTATTGACCATTTGCATATCTTCTTCACAGAAATGTCTATTGTAGTCATTCGCTGATTGTTGAATGCAGCTTTGTATTTTAGTGTTGAGTGGTGCTCTTCATATATTCTCATTTGGATTGCAAATACATTCTGCCATTCTGTACACTATGTTTCAGCTTTTCTATCCTTTTTTTTCTAAACTTTATATATGGTGTAGGTAAGGGTCTACCTTCATTATTTTATGTGTGGATGTTCAGTGCCCCCCTCCTTGTCCACTTTTCCCATCTCCTTGGTCATGCTCAGGTCTCTATCTCTCCCATCCAAATGAGACTTTCACTTTTATACTTCACCTCTCTTTTCATCCAGGTACTAGGGGTAGTAATGGGAGTGAGTGCCCAGTGTCCTGGGCTCTGTGAACATGGCCAGCATGAGCCTTGTGCACTACCTGATTCTGGGTGAACTGCTAACCATTATGTACAGGAGGTTTCCAACTCACTCTCCTGGCCAATTTTCCCTCTTCCTCCAACCCTAGCTGATCACCGACTGTTCAGATTTTCCCTTTCCTGCCTCTTCTCAGAGCATGGCTGAACTATCCCAGTGACCCAGGAGCCCAGGAGACTTAGAGAGAGGTCCGGCTGCAGGTACCAACTAGGAGAGAAACCCATTAGGGTACTAGAATGAGATGTCACATCTCAGGCAGAGGAAGGTCTGTCTGTGGCATCCAGGGCCCTGGGCTAGGAACAGAGAGGGTTTGAAAGGAAACTTATGCTCAGATCAAGCAAGAGAAGCAAGGTCTGGATTGAGAAAGCCTGGTGCAATCAGGAACACCTGCTACCCAGGCCTTGATTCACTCTTTTCCTTGACCAAGTGGAGCTGGTGGGAGTGCATGAGGGCAAAGTGGTGAAATAGGGCTAAGGAGCACCGGTATCCAGGCAGTCACCAAGTATGAACAGCATTGAGGATGCTCCTGCTCCCCCAAGGTAGCCAGCCCGAGAAGCAGAGGACAACTGAAAAACTGTGCTGTGGGGAGGAGCTTCCTGGAGTCCTAACAGCCTCTTTGCCTACCTGGGCTCCTCCTAGTGCTTGTTGAATAGCTGTGTACTCTGAGCCTCCTCAGGAGCATGCAGGTCTCACGTTTTAGGGAAGTTGACAGGTATCTGGTGATGTTGCTGGGATGGCTGGTTTCTCAGTCTCATTCAAGCTGTGAAGAGCTGGGTACCAGAGGCCCTCATGCGAAACTAGGCCTCTGAGGCTTTCCTGCTAAGCCCACTGCAGCCCCACTATGGCTGGGATTGTGTCCTTGATCAAACTGGTCTTGGAAATTTCATCCCCAGTGTGATACATTTGGAGATGCATCACAGTGAGGAGGTGTTTGAATCATGGATTGGATCCTTCATAAATAATTTATTGTCCCCTTCATACTTTGCGGGTGTGAGTGAGTTCCTGCTCTAAGTGGTACGGTCATATTTCCAGGACAGTGGCTCCTGAAAAGAGTATGGCTTTCTTGGTATCTCTCTCTTGTGTCCTCTCTCATCACGTGATCTGTGTGCATGGCTGCTTCTCATTCTCTTTCTATCATGGGTGAAAGCAGCATGAGGACTACACCAGATTCAGCTGCCAAATCTTGGACCTTCCAACCATCAGAATCACGAGCCAAATAAACCTCTTTTCTTTGTCAATTACCCAGCCTCAGGTATTCTCTTATAGCAAAACCAAACACACTAAGACAAATCCTTAGCTCAGCCTTGCTCTGATTCATCTCACATAAGCAAAACTAAATCTTGAATGGAATAGAGGCCTGGAATCTTTCCCCTACAGATGTGAGCTTCTCCCTCTGAGCTCCTTGAGAAAACCCCTTTATCTAAACTGTCAAGAAAGCCTCAGGAGCTGGGAAGGTTGTGGCCATCATGGGTCACAGGCATGCAATTGTGTGAAGCAGGGTAAGCCGGGTCAATCCCATCTGGGATCCTTGCACCACAGAGCAAATATCAACACTCTTTTTCCTACTCTGAAGAGACTTGTCTCCACTATATTTCCTCCACCTTGGTGTCTTCTCTCCTCTGTCAATTTCCTTTTAAGTAAATGCAGACACTACATACACCTTGTGTACTTTATTCTATAGGGGAGTGAAGACAGACGGGTTGGACAAATATAGATAAACATATAGAATGACAATCAGATAGGAACTGTGCTAGGCTGAATCAAGACCCTAGTTGGTGTCCACATCCTAATACACAGCATCCATGATCATGAGACTGCATATATCAAGATGTACTTTGAAGTGGAAAGTAATGCATTTTTTGAGATGGTGAACTTAACCTGGATTATCTGAATGAACTAGATGGAACCACAAAGGTCTTTATTAGAATGGAAGAGACGTGAGGACAGTAAGAGAGAGATTTGAAAATGCCATTGGTTTCAAAGAGGGAGAGGGGCCAGTAGCAAGGAATGCGAAAAAAAAAAAAAAAAAAAAAAGGCAGCTCTGTAGCTGAAAGAGCAAGGGGTAAGACTCTGCCCTAGACACCCCAAAAGGAATTGGCCCTGTCTACAACTTGTTTTCACCCACTGAAACCCATTTCTGACTTTAACTTACAGAATTGTAAGATGAAACATTTCTGTTATTTAAAATTACTAAGGTTATAGTAGTTTGTTTCAGTAGCAATAGAAAATGCCTACAATGTACAGACCAGTAGGTAGGAGTTAGTCAGGTGTAGGGCAGGCAGGAGACTGGGTGTTGGATGGAGAGCCAGTGATGCAGGTGGGTAGGAGACAGACAGACAAGCAGGGAGGGAGCCTGGAGAAAGGTGATTGAAAAATGGAAGACAGACTGGAAGACAGAAATAAGACAGCAAACAGGTGAGAAGAAGGGCACGTGGGCAGATCGAAAGCAGGAGGTGGGCAGACAGGCAGAAGACAAGAGCAGTGGTCAGGAAGACAGGATGGCAGATGGAGGACCTCAGAGCTGGTCCTTGTTCCCACAGGGGTTAGGGAGCCTTCTGAGATGCAGGTGGATCCCACTGCTGGACTCCAGCACAATTCGTGGCATGGGGATTGGGATGCTGGTGGGATCAGGCAGCAGCTCAAAGCGCAGCAGGGTCAGGGCCGTGGCCACCTTCAGCTGGTTCATGGCAAATTGTTTCCCAATGCAGTTCCTGGGCCAGGCAGAGATGGTAAATTGAAAAATGGCCTCAGGCCTCATTGTGAGCTAGGCAGGCTTTGGTCTCTGAGCTCTACCCTTGAGCTGCGGATTTAGGGTCTTCCCCTATGTGCCCAGCCCCCAAATCCTTTCCTTAAAGGCCGCATGCACCTCTGCCCAGGCCTTGATTCACTCTTTTTCTTGAGTTTAGACAGAGCCTGCCAGTCTTCCGAGGCTAGCTCCTAACTCCTGCCTCTGCTCTGAGCAGGCCTGTGACCCTCTGTCAGGAGGACCACGGCTCTAAGGCACAGAGTTTAATCACATGAATTGCTGTAGAGTTAATCAATGCTTTGTTCACTCTTCCACAGTGTGTGGTTCCCTAGTATAGAGCCTAGATCAGGTCACTGTGGGGTTGGAGAGGCACATTCTCTGGCACTCTCCATATAGGGGTACACAGAGACCTGGCTTCTTAGAGAGAGACCCAGATGAGTGGGAAAGAGGAGTCAGAAGGGTAATGGGGAGGCTTCCTGGGAGGGCACTGGGTAGGTGGTGCTCAGTTGTTGCCCCACTTTCCTCCAACTCCGTGGTCCAGGCTTGCCTTCCCTTACCCATCTGTCCACCAGCACCTGTAGCCTTCTAATTCTACTCCAGAAATGTCCCTCCTTACCATCCCTCAGTCTTCTTCCCTGGACTTTCTGGGTCCCTGCTTGCCCTCCTTCCACACTGAAGCCACAGACCAGCTCAGACTCTCCCACACTCTTCACAGTGGGGACAGCATCCCAGGTAGCAGCCAAGCCCTCCCTGGGTTGTTGCCTCACCCAACTCTTACCTGGCCAGCCCATGTCCTAGCCCTGTTCATGCGGAGATGGCTGAGAATATCCTCTCTCCACCTCTGCCTGCCACATCCTCAAGGCTAAGTCCAGGGCCCACCTGCCTCTCACCCACTTCCAGCTGTGCCTCTTCCACCTCAAGCCCCCAGTTGGCATCTGCGCTCCATCCATAAGTAGTCAGTCCAGTGCCTAGGACAGTGCCAGGAACAGGAACACTCAAAGAGCCACTCAGTGACTAAGTGAAAGGATGGATGAGGGAGTGATGTGTGTCTGGAGCACAGAATATGTTTCTGTATAATACATTTTTGTCCTTGACTATGAACTAGACGCAGGGACAGTACCTTTTTCCTGTTTTCCCATCATGCTGCACAGTGACTAACCCACAAAGATAAGCTTAATAAATACTTGTATATTTGAATGAAGTTAATTAAGTTTTAAAAATGCCTAAAATACAATGGAATACACTGAGAGTTAATATTAGTTCTGGGCTAGACATGGAGCTTAGGAATGCTCTCCTGTCCTCTAGTGGCAGCAACATGATTGACAGCCAGTGTTTGGAGGAAGTTCTCATCCTGGGATAAAGCAGCGCTGGGGAAGGACTTTCTGGAACATTTGCTTAATGACCATTGTGTAAAAGTGGACTCACCATGGGAAGAATTCACATAATTACTCATTTAGAAAAACTATGTTTCTACTAACAATTTACATAGTTCTTGGCATTAGCTTTTCATCGGATGTTTCCTGCAGCCCCTGAGGATTTCCACATCAGTTATTTTGGAGTGTACATGTCCAACTCAACAGCTATTTCAAGTGTGGTTTGTAATCTATACACAGGAAGTCTTCAAATGTTATTTGTCATATACTCAAAAGAGGGCTTCCCTCAAAGTCAGATTATTGTCCTCATTTTTATGTGTTTGCCAACATTTTGCTATGTGGGCTGTGGGATCATGCTATAGAGAATCCATTACACAAAAACAATTTTGCCAAATGGGAAAGGGGACATAAATATGTGAACGCTGTAACATAGTGAGCATTTGTTGGACAAGACAGCAAAATATTTGAGACAACACATATGGGTATTAAACTTTCTGCAAAGGGCTGTCTTAACCTTTCACTTGTTTGGCTTGTAAGGGAGGACTAGCAAGGCACCTTAATTCTAAATGTATGCAAAGATTTCAGTGTTTTCACATAACAGATTAGTGAGTTAAGTAGAAATGGTGATGTGCTGCACTGGCAATATATAGGGAGAGAGAAATCAACTTTAATATCTCTGAAAATTGAGAAATGCTAATATATAAAATTAATTTTACCGAAAAAGTCTTATATTGAAAATTCATACTCCTAAAATGAGGAAAACACCAGAATACACGGAAGTTCAGAACACACACTATCAGTGAATTTTGGCTGGACATTGAAAAAGGCAGAAGGAGACGAAGTCACCATTCTGCGCCCTGAATTGCAGTTTTTGTTTTGTTCACAGAGACATCAGCATCAGGCTTCCTTCCCACAAACACCAGCATCCAAGTGTATAGGTGAAGATGCCACATATGAATTAGGGAGCATAGGCATCAGCTGTGTGCCCAGAGACTCCCCTGTTTCTCCACCTCCATTACCAGTGTTAGGATGCCTCACCTTGATCCTCCAGAGAAGGGCAGGAAAGCGTGGCCGTGTTGAGCAGAACCCGGGGCAAAGTGGGAAGAGTCAAACACCTGCAAAGAGAGCACCAATGCAGGACAGATAGGAGTCCAGCCCCTGCTATCTACCCATAAGGAGACAGGATCCCCAGAAGTATGAGTAGGAGGTGTTGAGAGATCATCTTCCTCCAAGGCCTTCTTACCTCTGGGTTTGGCCACACCTTTGGGTTCTGGTGAAGGCCATAAATGAAAAGGCTGACTTTCAATCCTATGGGGAGGGTGTAGAAGAGAGAGAGAAGACGGATCATACCCATGAGGTTCCCTCTAGCAGCAGGGAACAAGTGTTGCTTCAAATCATCGCTTTGAGCAGGATGATATGGGGGCTGGGCTCAAAGAATGAGTAGAAAACCATGAATCCAGGGATGAGAAGCAAGAAAGCATTGGTATTTTACTGTCTGTAGTAAGTGCAGTGGGCAGCTACCTTCATCAAATGCCTCCAAGTTTCACTGGGGAATATACATGACTCACTCAATACCCACAGCAACCATCCAAAGAAGACATTTCTTTTTTCCCAAATTTCAGAAGAGCTACCTCAGTCTCAGAGGCCGATTGTCTTGTCTATGGTCATACAGCTAGAATATGACAGGACTGAGACCGGACCCTTTGGGCGTTGAGCCTTGGTGGCCTCTGTCTGCTATAGGATGTGGACATCAGTGGCTCTCTGCCATCAACCTGAGGGCTCCTCAAAAACTGGACAACTGCTGACCCATGACATGTGATTTCTGATCTCCCCCATTTGCCTTAAGCCCATCAATAAAGAACCACATTTCCTGCACCCGTGTCTGATTCTTTCTAGAATTTCTGATTCTCATGAAATAGAATTTGGGGGCTTTCATTCCCAAGGCTGCATTCAGAGGCTGACATTTATTTATCAGACTTTTCGTGGTTCAAGCTCTTTGCCAAGCATTTCAAATTTTTCATCCTAACTATAAAGCATTTTTTCATTTTTTGACAAGGAATGAGAGACCCAGAGAGGTTTGCAAATGCTGAAGCACAGGTGCATTTCTGACCCTCCACATCTCCGTGTGGAGAGCTTAGGTGAGTGGATGGAGGAAGATCATACTTTTGGGCAATGAGCGCCCATCAGGGAAGGTGATGGGAGTGATGAGCTCTCTGCTAATGCTTGGCACCGGTGAGTAGAGTCTCAATGCCTCCTTGATGTACATGGTAGTGTAGGGCATCTGGTCCAGGTGGTTCCTAAAACAAAGTCCATCCTGAACATCAGCAGGGCCTGGACAGACCGTGTGAATCCCCCTAAGGAAAGGGCAGGGCTCCTGCATCTCCTGAGCCCACACTAACCAGGTGATGGAGGCTTCATCTCCCAGGAGGCTCTGGATCTCCTCCCGGCAGGTCTGCTGATCCTTGGGGTGTATGTCCAGAGCATAGAGGATCCAGGAGATGCTGCTGGCTGTGGTGTCGTGTCCTCCAAACATAAATGTGTCCACCTCAGCACGGAGGTCCTTGCCTGACAAGCTGCTACCATTCTCCATCTGGGGAGGACGAGGTGAGAGTTCAGGATTGGTCTCTTGCTCTGGGCTTTTGGGAAAAGCCTCTGGCCTCTCCTATACACACTCACTTTGGCCGAAAGAAGGATGTCCAGGAAATCCAAATGCCTCTTTCTCCTGACCTTCTCCAGCTCCCGTTCCTCCTGCAGGCGAGCCTTCCTCAGTTGGATCACTTGATCTGTTCCAGAACAGTGGTTACTCTACAGGCTGAGCATGCCAGCAGCCCCCAGGAGTCCCAGCTGTTCACCTGCCCCCATATGGGTGCCTGGTAGATCTCATCATGAGTGTTGGTGTGGGTGCATGGTCAGGAGTAAGAGCTCTATTACAGTGTGAGGCAGGGCAGGCCTCTCCGCAGTGGCATAACTCACAGAGCCTCTGTTTGAATGCTGCTTGGATGGGTTCTCATGTAACCATCCCCCATGTGGGGACACAGATAAATGCCTGCACCGTGCCTGCCGCTAACATCTCAGCTCCCAGCCCCTGCTCCACAGAAATCTCCATCATGGGTGTGTCTCAGTTTCTGCAGGGGCAACAGAGGGCCTGGATCTGTGATGAGACAGGGCAGCCTCCTTTAGCTGTGCTTAGTGAAGGGAGGAGACAAGAAGAGGAGACAGAACCTGTGTGCTGATGGACAAGCTGGCAGGTACGGTGGTTTGAGCAGCCGGTAGGGGTCAGGTTGTAGATTGTGTCATTCTGATGAAAGACATTGCTCATGCGGGCAATAAACAGGTTTTTGAGGTCCCCAATGGCCTGGATGTAGGATTGGATATCCCTGAGGGAAAGGATGAAGAAGAGACCAAAGTAAA
>NW_022437002.1:19000519-19001249 GCF_009761245.1 Sapajus apella
TTTTTTTTCCCCATTTATTTATTTTATTGCATTTTAGGTTTTGGGGTACATGTGAAGAACATGCAAAATTGTTGCATAGGAACACACGTGGCAGTGTGATTTGCTGCCTTCCTCCCCATCACCTACATCTGGCATTTCTCCCCTTGCTATCTCTCCCCAGCTTCCCACCCCCCACCCTCCCTCCCCTATTTCCCCCCAACTGACCCCAGTGTGTAGTGCTCCCCTCCCTGTGTCCATGTGTTCTCATTGTTCAACACCCGCCTATGAGTGAGAACATGCGGTGTTTGATCTTCTGCTCTTCTGTCAGTTTGCTGAGAATGATGGTTTCCAGGTTCATCCATGTCCCTACAAAGGACCCAAACTCATCGTTTCTGATGGCTGCATAATATTCCATGGTGTATATGTGCCACATTTTCCCTATCCAGTCTATCATCGATGGGCATTTGGGTTGGTTCCAGGTCTTTGCTATTGTAAACAGTGCTGCAATGAACATTCGTGTACACGTGTCCTTATAGTAGAACGATTTGTAATCCTTTGGATATATACCCAGTAATGGGATTGCTGGGTCAAATGGAATTTCTATTTCTAGGTCCTTGAGGAATCGCCACACTGTCTTCCACAATGGTTGAACTAATTTACACTCCCACCAACAGTGCAAAAGTGTTCCTATTTCTCCACATCCTCTCCAGCATCTGTTGTCTCCAGATTTTTTAATGATCGCCATTCTAAC
>NW_022437002.1:19011249-19013862 GCF_009761245.1 Sapajus apella
ATATACAATCATGTCGTCTGCAAATAGAGACAATTTGACTTCCTCCTTTCCTATTTGAATGCCCTTTATTTCTTTTTCTTGCCTGATTGCTCTGGCTAGAACTTCTAATACTATATTGAATAGCAGTGGTGAGAGCGGGCATCCTTGTCTGGTGCCACATTTCAAGGGGAATGCTTCCAGTTTTTGCCCATTCAGTATGATATTGGCTGTTGGTTTGTCATAAATAGCTTTTATTATTTTGAGATACGTTCCATTGATACCGAGCTTACTGAGTGTTTTTAGCATAAAGGGCTGTTGAATTTTGTCAAAGGCCTTCTCTGCATCAATTGAGGTAATCATGTGGTTTTTGTCTTTGGTTCTGTTTATGTGGTGAATTACGTTTATAGACTTGCGTATGTTGAACCAGCCTTGCATCCCCGGGATGAAGCCTACTTGATCATGGTGGATAAGCTTTTTGATGTACTGTTGCAATCAGCTTGTCAGTATTTTATTGAAGATTTTTGCATCTATGTTCATCATGGATATTGGCCTGAAGTTTTCTTTTCTTGTTGAGTCTCTGCCGGGTTTTGGAATCAGGATGATGTTGGTCTCATAAAATGATTTGGGAAGAATTCCCTCTTTTTGTATTGTTTGGAATAGTTTCAGAAGAAATGGTACCAGCTCCTCTTTGTATGTCTGGTAGAATTCAGCTGTGAACCCATCTGGACCTGGGCTTTTTTTGGGTGGTAAGCTCTTAATTGCTGCCTCAACTTCAGACCTTGTTATGGGTCTGTTCAGGGTTTCGGCTTCTTCCTGGTTTAGGCTTGGCAGGAGGCAAGTGTCCAGGAATTTATCCATTTCTTCCAGGTTTATTAGTTTGTGTGCATAGAGTTGTTTGTAATAATCTCTGATGATGGTTTGAATTTCTGTGGAATCTGTGGTGATATCCCCTTTATCGTTTTTTATTGCATCAATTTGGTTATTCTCTCTTTTCTTTTTTATTAATCTGGCTAGTGGTCTGTCTATTTTGTTGATCTTTTCAAAAAACCAGCTCCTAGATTTATTGATTTTTTGAAGGGTTTTTTGTGTCTCTATCTCCTTCAGTTCTGCTCTGATCTTAGCTATTTCTTGTCTTCTGCTAGACTTTGAGTTTTTTTGATCTTGCTCCTCTAGCTCTTTCAGTTTTGACGATAGGGTGTCAATTTTTGATCTCTCCTTGCTTCTCATGTGGGCACTTATTGCTATATATTTTCCTCTAGAGACTGCTTTAAATGTGTCCCAGAGATTTTGGTATGTTGTGTCTTCATTCTCGTTGGTTTCGAAGAACATCTTTATTTCTGCCTTCATTTCATTGTTTATCCAGTCAACATTCAAGAGCAAGTTGTTCAGTTTCCATGAAGCTGTGTGGTTCTGAGTTAGTTTTTGAATTCTGAGTTCTAACTTGATTGCACTGTGGTCTGAGAGACTGTTTGTTACGATTTCCGTTCTTTTGCATTTGCTGAGGAGTGATTTACTCCCAATTATGTGGTCAATTTTAGAGTAGGTGTGATGTGGTGCTGAGAAGAATGTATATTCTGTGGCTTTGGGGTGGAGAGTTCTGTAAATGTCTATTAGGTTTGCTTGGTCCAGGTCTGAGTTCAAGTCCTGGATATCCTTGTTAATTTTCTGTCTGGTTGATCTGTCTAATGTTGACAATGGGGTGTTAAAGTCTCCCACTATTATTGTGTGGGAGTCTAAGTCCCTTTGTAAGTCATTAAGAACTTGCCTTATGTATCTGGGTGCTCCTGTATTGGGTGCGTATATATTTAGGATCGTTAGCTCTTCTTGTTGCATTGATCCTTTTACCATTATGTAATGTCCCTCTTTGTCTCTTATGATCTTTGTTGCTTTAAAGTCTAATTTATCAGAGATGAGAATTGCAACTCCTGCTTTTTTTTGCTCTCCATTTGCTTGGTAAATCTTCCTCCATCCCTTTATTTTGAGCCTTTGTGTATCCTTGCATGTGAGATGGGTTTCCTGGATACAGCACACCGATGGGTTTTGTCTTTTTATCCAATTTGTCAGTCTGTGTCTTTTGATTGGGGCATTTAGTCCATTTACATTTAGGGTTAATATTGTTATGTGTGAATTTGATACTGCCATTTTGGTGCTAGCTGGCTGTTTTGCCCTTTAGTTGAGCTGGTACTTGTTGTTCCTTTATATGTGTAGAGCCTCTTTCAGGAGCTCTTGTAGAGCTGGCCTGGTGGTGACGAAATCTCTGAGTACTTGCATGTTCCCAAAGGATTTTATTTTTCCTTCACTTATGAAGCTTAGTTTGGCTGGATAGGAGATTCTGGGTTGAAAGTTCTTTTCTTTAAGGATGTTGAATATCGGCCCCCATTCTCTTCTGGCTTGTAAGGTTTCTGCTGAGAGATCTGCTGTGAGTCTGATGGGCTTCCCTTTGTGGGTAACCCGACCTTTCTCTCTGGCTGCCCTTAGTATTTTCTCCTTCATTTCGACCCTGGTGAATCTGACGATTATGTGCCTTGGGGTTGCTCTTCTTGACGAATATCTTTGTGGTGTTCTCTGTATTTCCTGGACTTGAATGTTTGCCTGCCTTGCTAGGTTGGGGAAGTTTTCCTGGATAATATCCTG
>NW_022437002.1:19013872-19140729 GCF_009761245.1 Sapajus apella
GAGACCTCTGTTCTGTTCCATTGGTCTATATCTCTGTTTTTGTACCAGTACCACGCTGTTTTGATTACTGCAGCCTTGTGGTATAGTTTGAAGTCCGGTAGTGTGATGCCTCCCGCTTTATTCTTTTTGCTTAGAATTGACTTGGCTATGCGGGCTCTCTTTTGGTTCCATATGAAGTTTAAGGTGTTTTTTTTTTCAGTTCTGTGAAGAAGGTCATTGATAGCTTGATGGGGATAGCATTGAATCTGTAAATTACTTTGGGCAGTATGGCCATTTTCACTCTGTTGCTTCTTCCTAACCATAAACATGGAATGTTTCTCCATCTGTTTGTGTCCTCTCTTATTTCGTTGAGCAGTGGCTTGTAGTTCTCCTTGAAGAGGTCCTTTACGTTCCTTGTTAGTTGTATTCCTAGGTATTTTATTCTCTTTGTGGCAATTGTGAATGGCAGTTCATTCTTGATTTGGCTCTCTTTAAGTCTGTTATTGTTGTATAGGAATGCATGTGATGCAATAAAAAATGATAAAGGGGATATCACCACGGATTCCACAGAAATTCAAACCATCATCAGAGATTATTACAAACAACTCTATGCACATAAACTAGTAAATCTGGAAGAAATGAATAAATTCCTGGACACTTGCCTCCTCCTAAGCCTAAACCAGGAAGAAGCTGAAACCCTGAACAGACCCATAAAAAGGTCTGAAGTTGAGGCAGCAATTAAGAGCCTACCACACAAAAAAAGCCCAGGTCCAGACGGATTCACAGCAGAATTCTACCAGACATACAAAGAGGAGCTGGTACCATTCCTTCTGAAACTATTCCAAACAAACCAAAAAGAGGGAATCCTTCCCAAATCATGTTATGAGACCATCATCATCCTGATACCAAAACCTGGCAGAGACTCAACAAGAAAAGAAAACTTCAGGCCAATATCCAGGATGAACATAGATGCAAAAATCTTCAATAAAATTTTTTTGGCAAGCCGATTGCAACAGCACATCAAAAGCTTATCCACCATGATCAAGTAGGCTTCATCCCGGGAATGCAAGGCTGGTTCAACATACGCAAGTCTATAAACGTAATTCACCACATAAACAGAACGAAAGACAAAAATCACATGATTATCTCGATGCAGAGAAGGCCTTTGACAAAATTCAACAGCCCTTCATGCTAAAAACCCTCAATATGCTAGGTATGGACGGAACGTATCTCAAAATAGTAAAAGCTATTTACGACAAACCAACAGCCAATATCATACTGAATGGGCAAAAACTGGAAGCATTCCCTATGAAATCTGGCACTAGACAAGGATGCCCTCTCTCACCACTCCTATTCAATAGAGTCAGCTTTCTAAACTCTTTGATGTGTATCACAAAGCCCTTGGCTTTCTGGCTTTGACTTTTGCCTCCAGCCTTGCTGGCAATTCCACCATCACCCATTTGTTTCAGCTCCAATGCTGCTGCCACCACTGCTGCTGATTCAAGCACCAGCTACACCTGCTCACTCATCTGGACCTGGCACGTGCTCTTTTCTCTAGCCGGAATGCCCTTCTACTCTGCCACGGCGCAGTCACCTCTCCTCAGCTTTCAGGACTCAGCTTTCCTTTAATCTCGTCTGGAATCCTCACAGACATTGGATCCTAGTGACGGTCCATGTAGCCAACCTTTCATTTCAACTGCTTCTAGTAACTCAAAGCAACTGTCTACCACATAAGTATCTAATCTCTGCCCACCTCCTTCTGACAACCATATTTCCCAGCTCTGAGGCAGCTTGCCCTACAGTGAGGCAGGCTCCTTCATTCAGCACAGGCTTACTGCACACACACCATGTGCCAAGTGTGGCTCAGGAACTGCATTAGGACACAGCTATGATCCTTACCTGTGTGGAATTTCCAGTCTAGTTGGGGAGTAAGGAAGATTAGAGGTTGTGCGGTAGGGGATCATTAATATTGAGTTGAAAGGAAGAACAAGCATCTGTGGACCGATTAACAAGTATCTTAGAGCCCCGGCCCAGCCTGCCCTCCCACTCTCCTGTCAACTCCTTCCTACCTCCTGGCTGTGCCCAAAGAGCCAGTGGGAAGGATGAGACGGGAACTGCTGGATGGCTTTCAGCAGCCACTGCCGATGCAGGTAGAGCTGGGCTGCCTTGAGCAGCAGTAGAAGCAGGCACAGCAAGAATGGCATGGGTAGTTTGATAGGAACAGCATTGGATTTGTAAATTGCCTTGGGCAGTATGGCCACTTGAATGATATCGATTCTTCCGATTCATCAGCATGGAATGTTTTTCCATGTATTTGTGTTGTCTTTGATTTCTTTCAGCAGTGTTTTGTAGTTCTCTTTGTAGAGATCTTTCATTTCCTTGGTTAGCTGTATTCCTAGGTATTTCATTTTCTTTGTGGCTATTTTGAATGGGAGTGTATTCTTGATTTGACTCTCAACCTGAACATTATTCGTGTATAGAATAATCTGAAAATGGCTAGATTGTGGTTGTTTTGGGTAATGTGGTATGGAGGTGGGAGAGCTTTTAGTTAAGTAAGAAGCTATATAAACTAACAAGGATGCTAAAATAAAAGTCTCTGAAGTATTCCATGTCTTTTGGACCCTTTCCAGGAACTGTCAACTATTGATCAAAAAAGTCAAGGCATCGTATATTGCTTCTGTGGTCATTATTCCACGATACTTAGATTACTAGTATTCATAAACTTGGGAAGAATCTTTGAGCAAATTTTCTCAACTGTCTGAATTACTTCAGTATATTCATGGGAATTCCATAGGATTTTTGTGTGTGATATATGGTATGCAGTTTGCATAGTATCTACTTCTTTGTAATCCAGTTGCTGTTAAGAATGATGTACTTTAAAGAAAAAGAGAAAACTGCATCACAGTCCCATTCTCCAGTGTCCATGCAATGAATTACTGAGCATTTGGGAAGCAGCATCAAGTATATTACAGGCATGATGTGAAACTGTTGATCTTTGACCTGTGATCAAAATTGAACCATTGTGCAGTTTGGCTTCTTTTTGCTTCCAAATATGTAGAATTTTTGTTGATGATTAATTTGCAAGACTAACTTTGAGAGTGTAACAGTTTTGAAGAAAACATTGAATGTTTTTCAAATGAAGGGGCTTACAGAATGTTACAATGTTATTAATATAATTTGGCTTTTGTTATGCAAATTGTTAACACCAGCTATTAAAATATATTTTAGTAGGAAAAAAAAGGAAATGCTCCTGATTTTTGTACATTGATTTTTATTTATTTATTTATTTTTATTATACTTTAAGTTCTGGGGTACATGTGCAGATCTTGCAGGATTGCTACATGGCATGTGTATGCCATGGTGGTTTGCTGCCTACATTAGGTTTTTCTCCTAATGTTATCCCTCCCCAATTTCCCCACCCCCTGCTATCCCTCCCCTGGCCTTCCAAACCCCAACAGACCCAAGTGTGTGATGTTCCCCTCCCTGTGTCCATGTGTTCTCCTTGTTCAACACCTGCCTATGAGTGAGAATATGCAGTGTTTGGTTTTTGGTTCTTGTGTCAGTTTGCTGAGAATGATGGTTTCCAGATTCATCCCTGTCCCTGCAAAGGACATGAACTTGTCCTTTTCATGGCTGCATAGTATTCCATGGTGTATATGTGCCACATTTTCTTTATTCAGTTTATCCTTGATGGGCACTTGGGTTGGTTGCATTTTGTATCCAGAAATGTCGCTAAAATTGTTTATCAGTTCCAGGAACCTCATGACAGAGTCATTAAGGTTTTGTAAGTATAGAATCATATTGTCAGCAAAGAGATATAGTTTGAACTCTTATTTTTCTATTTGGATGCTTTTACTTCTTTCTTTTGCCTGATTTCTCTGGCTAGGACTTCTAGTTCTATGTTGAGTAAGAGTTGTGAGAGGGAGTTTCCTTGTGTTGTTCCAGTTCACTGGCAATGGTTCCACCTTTTTTTTTTTTGAAACAGAGTCTTGCTTTGTCACCCAGGCTGGAGTGCAGTGGCATGATCTTGGCTCACTGCAACCTCCGCCTCCTGGGTTCAAGTGAGTCTCCTGCCTCAGCATCCTGAATAGCTGGGATTACAGGCGCATGCCACCGCACCTGGCTAATTTTTGTATTTTTAGTAAAGACAGGGTTTCAGCATGTTGGTTAGGCTGGTCTTGAACTCCTGACCTCATGATCCACCCACCTCAGCCTCCCAAAGTGCTGGGATTATAGGTGTGAGTCACCACACACAGCCGGTTCCACCTTTTGCCCATTTAGTATGATGTTTGCTTGGTTCATCATAGATGGCTGTTATTATTTTGAGGCATGTTCTTTGGATGCGTAGTCTGTTGAGGGTTTTTGTCATGAAGGGATGTTGGATTTTATCAGAAGCCTTTCTGTGTCTATTAAGATGACCATCGTATGGTCGCTTTCAATTCTGTTTATGTGGTGGATCACTTTTATTGATTTATATATTTGAGCCACCTTGCAACCCACAAGTACAGTCTACTTGATCATGGTGAATGAATTCTTGATGTATTGCTGGATTCGGTTTGCTAATATTTTATTGAGGATTTTTACATTTACATTCACCAGTGATACTGGTCTGAAGTTTTCTTTCTTTGTTATGTCTTTGTCCTCCCTAAATATGGAAAGTCTTGCAGTAACAAGTTTACCATTCCTGACTGGCTTCTATTTTAAAGAAAAGACACCAGAAACAAGGCCAAGTTTTCAAAATCACTTTATATTAATGGATGAAATAATCTTAACCCAAATAATAAATACTAACTTTACCCCAAATGGAGCTGGTTAAGGTGATGGTTTGTTATTTGTGTAAGGCTTAGACATTTGTGATTAGAGGTACAATTCTTGTTCTTACCAATATATTGGTTGTTATTCAACTATTCTTAGTTATTTCTATTTAATTAGCCATACCATTCTTAATATTGATTGTACACAAAATTTTAAGACATATACAAATTTGAGAAAGACCTACTGTTAGTTCCCCCTATGGCCTGCTACAACTAAGTAGAAATGCTGTCTTCAGGAATCATAATCATTAGCTTCCTCTATATTATTATTTATAATTGCATCAGTCTAGTCTCTTACCTTACATTAACAATATTGATTCTCTTGCCTATGCCATCTCCATTAATCAATAAAAGCTTGGGGACATTGTTTACTTTATCAGTATCAAGCTTAGCTGCATACTCCATGCTAAGATCCAGATGAGCTTCAAATTTAAGTTATTCCATCTTAAATTGGGGCATGAGGCGCAGCCACACAATTTCATATGTAGTAAGTTTACCAATCACTTTCCTATCAGTTATATTAATAAGTGGGTCATTTACACTATCAGCTCTTATAGTTATCTAGGGATAGTTATGATTAATTTTTTTCTCATGGTCACTTACCATAATATGATTTATTTCAACTTTAAAAGAAATTACTTGAGTACTCTCGTAGACTTAACTGAAGGAGAAACATAATGTGTATTGGGCTTTAATATGAAATATGCAGCAGGGTTATTTGCCTATTCTTCTTGCCTGAGTATGCTAACATCATTATGATAAATAGTCCTACAACAATTTCATTTTAGAAGGATTTTATAATGTGTATATTTTAGAAACCTAAACAATTAACTTTTCTATTATGACTTTACTGCTTACAATTTTATTCCTTTGAGTATGAGTATCATACCCATTGCTTTACTCTGGCCAACTCATACATTTCCTATGAAAGACTTTACAACCACTAACCTTAGCTCTATATATGTAACATGTTTCACTCTCCATTATATTATCACCTATCCCACCACAAACATAAAAAAAAAGTTTCTCTAGTATTAAGCTAATGATATTTAGATGAGATTTTTCACTTAAATTGATAGTGTAATGGGTTGAGGCCTTTTGAATGTTGGTATGGGGCAAATATATTTTCCATGGGGAAGACTATACTATAGTGGGAAAGATAATGACCCCAAAAGATAACGAGTTCTAATTACTAAACCTGTAAATGCTATATTATTTGAGAAAGGTCTTTGCAAATGTGATTAAGTTAAGGCTCAAGATGAGGACATTATCCTGGATTATCAAGGTGGGTCCTAAATGCAGAAGAAGATATGACACAAACAGGGATGGCTAAGAGAAGACGGGGCAGAGAGAGGTTTGAAGATGCTGACCCTTGAAGATTGGAGGGAGGCAGCCATAAGCCACAGAATGCTGGTAGCCAACAGAGGCTGGAGGAGGCAGGGATTATTCTCTGAACTCTGGAGGGAGCATATTCCTGCTGATACTTAGGTTTCAGCCAAGACAGTGATTTTGGGCTTTAGGCCTTTAGAACTGTGAAATAATAAATTTCTTTACTTCTCTTCTCTTACAGACAATGTATCCTCTACATTGCCCAGGCTGTTTTTAAACTCTTGGGTCCAAACAATCCTCCTGCCTCAGCCTCCTGAGTAGCTAGGACTAAAGCATGGGTCATTGCACCCAGCTCTGTCATTTTAGATCACTATGTTTGTGGCCATTTGTTACAGAAGCTATTGGTAGTAGAGATGAGGTGTGTAAAAAAATACCTAAAAATGTACAAGCAGCTTTGGAATTGAGGAGTAGATACAGACTGGAAGAATTTTGAAGTGCATGATAGAGAAAGTCTACACTGTCTAAACACACGATTGGTAGATACAGGGAGGTTGAAATGCTTCCAATGAGGTCTCTGAGGGAAGCAAGCAGCATGGAGGGAAAAGCTTATATGGTTTTGTTACAGATAGTTAGGTATGAGCAGGGCAGGAGAGGGCTCTCCCCAACCCACTAGGAATGGCAGGTGATGGTTCAACAATTATCACATTGCCTCTCTAAAAATGATAATTCGGCAGCCAGTGCCTAGGAGCCAGAGAGAGACAATCTCCTGATAATCCACAGCTATTAACATTAAAGTGTTAATTGAAAGCAGATGCCAAGGAGAAGAACCTTCCTGGGCATGTGCACTCAGAGACAAAATGGCAAAGTATGATCTTCCAGGTACACACCACTAGAAAAAGAAAGAAAGCCTCAGATGGGCATGTGTACAACTCCCGAAACACACTGCGTGTGCTCAGTTCCCAAGGTTAAGGAGGGCACTGCACATGCGGGAAGCATTCCCCAAGGGAAGAATCATGGGAAACTTATGCAGTTCTAAGATCAAGGTTCAATGTGCTCTCTGACCTTCAGGTGCCCACTTGACTATCTTCCAAGAGAATGTTCCTTTCTTTGCTGTTCTAAGGCCTTTTAAAAATAAACTTACACTCCTTCTATGAGACTTTTCTTGGTCTCTTTTTCTGCTTTATGCCCCTTGGTCAAATTCTTTCTTCTGAGGAGGCAAAAACTGAAGTTGCTGCAGACACATGCGATATGCTGCTGGTAACTCGGGGTAACTTGGATACCTGCCACTGGTAATAGTTTGATGAATATTCATATCTAGAATAGAATGTTAGCAGAAATAGGAACATTAAAGGTGCTTCTGTTGGGGACTCAGAAGAAAATGAAAGACATGTTGTTGGAAACTAGAAGAAAGCAACTCTTTATCTAGATTGTTCTAACTTTTACAACTCCAGTCCATGACACGATGTGGCAAGAGAGATAAGCAAAATATCACCATTGGATACTACTCATCAAATACCTAAATGCCTTATGAAAGGCAACCTCATAGAAGACAAGGTTCCGCGTAAGCATGTATTTGATACCTTATAATATTTTAGTCAAATTAAGGAGGATTTTAGGATTGAATGGTTGCTTCTAACCACACTAGAGAAAATGGGGAAAGAAAAAGATGAGATCAGGGATTCAAATTCCCAACTCAAACTATGCAGACCCTACCAGTGTCTGAATTAAAATGCAAATTAAATTCTAAACCTTGCAGGATGCCTTCTATTAAAATGAGAACAACTGATTGAAAGTAATAGGAGCCTGAAAATTGGAATGGGGACATATGGGAAGATACCAATAAAGCTGGGGATAACAAACCTCTCAATTCTGCTGAGATTTCTTTGCCAGTTGCTGCGTATATCTATTCCGGTTATGCATTCTGGAACCACAGAAATAACTTCAGGAACAATAACAGCTAGGGGGCAATACCTTGTAGAGCTGGGGTAAAGTTCTCTAGGAGGTTATAAATGTTATGAATTAATGTCCAATATAGGGTACTGTTTCTCCCATAGCCAAGGTTTATGGGTTAAGAATTCCAGAAAGTAGCTCATGCCATGATGTGGCAACAGAGGAAATGAAAATATCAGCACTGGATAGTACGAATCAAATGCCTTTAAAGAGGCAACATTGCAAAAGGAAAGCTTCTCAGTGACCATGAAATGGAAATGGCCCTACTAGTATTACCCTTAGTGATCCAATAGAAAAAATTTTGATTTCCATCTTAAAGTGTTTCTCTCTGTGTGCCTAGAAGTCTCAGTGTCACAGGGAGAAATGCTTTCACCCAGAGAGACCCAAATTATACTCTTGAATTTGATATATATGAAATATAGGAGATAGTATGGGGCATGTCTGAGTACTATTGTGTCCTATAATTAAAGTAAATGGAAAAATACAACAATTCAAATCAGGCAGGACTATTAATGGTCTAGACTCTGCAACAATGAAGGTTTGGGTCACTCTAGTAGGCAAAGGGAATATGAAATGTGCAGTGGAAGAAAATAGTTCTAAATGAGAGCTGTGACCATGTAATCACTGATACAACAAGGACTCTAATTGTTATGATTGTTTCTTAATTATTTTGTTATGAATACGTTTGGGAGCTGTAGCACTGTGTGAGGCAGGGCAAGTCTCAGTGGCACACGCCATGGAGCTTCCCTCTCTTATCGCATTCACATCCAATATAAGATATATTAATAATAGTTAATTTTACATCACAGTATTTAAGTTACAGAATTATAGAGGAGAAAAGCAAACATCACCCAATGACTATGCATTGTGTTGGTGACAAAAAGGTTAGTGTGTTTTCAATTGTATATTGGACAGTTGGCAAAAGTATGACTGTTATAGTTTTAATTTGCATGCTAGTTAGGCTTAAGTGGATACGTATGTATAGGTGCCAAGTTGCTAAGAGTAAAATATGACATTTAGTTTTATATGTCAACTTGGATGGACTGTATTACCTACCTATTCAATTAAATACTACTCAAGATGTTGCTGTGAAGAGATTTGTAGTTGTGGTTAACGTCGACAATCAGTTGACTTCCAGTAAAGGAGAATATCCTTGATAATCTATGTGGATCTAATCCAATTACTAAAAACCTGGAGAACAAAGCTCAAGGAACTACAAAATTGGAGAAGAGAAAAGGGATTTTCTCTAGAACTCCTGAAATACCTTGGATCTGCACCAGGAAAACCCAATTCAGATAACTGACCTCAAGAACTATAAGACTCTTAAGTTTCTGTTGTTTTAAGCCACTCATGTTGTGGTACTATATTACGGTGCCAACAGAAAACTCGTATAGGACAGATAAGCCGGCAGAAGGAAGATAGGTCTACGGGCAGACAGGCTGGAGGGCAGGAAGAAAATCAGGATTTGAGTGGACAGTCAGGAATGCAGGTGGGTAGGACACAATTAGACAAGTACATAGGAACCATAGAGAAAATGAAAGAGAAGAGAAGGCAGACTAGAGAACAGTAGATAGAAGAACGGGCAGGAGGGAAGAAGGGCAGGTAAGCAGAAGTGGGATGTGGGCAGTCAGGCAGGGGATGGGAGCAGGGGACGGAAACGGGATGCTAGGTGGAGGCCCTCAGAGCCAGTCCTTGTCCCCACAAGGGTTAGATAGCCTCCTGCAACTCAGAGGCAGAGGTTGCAGCTTGAAAACTGGTAGAAAGAGGTCTCATTCAACCATCTCCATGGAGGGGCCCAGGCAAACCCCTGCACAGCATCTGGCCCCTAATATCTCAGCTTCCAATACCTGCCCTGCCTCACACAGTGCTACAGCTCCCATCCCTGACCACACACCCACACCCACACTCATGCTGAACTCTACTGGTGGCTCAGATGGGGGCAGTAGAGTCCCCAGCCTGAGTGTCTTTCAGCTCCTGTATCTGCACCTTCTGCCTGAGGGGTCAGGGCAGGCTCCTTTAGCTGTACCTGGAAAAGGGTGGGTGATAAATGGAGGAGATGGAGCCTGTGTGCTGATGGGTGAGCTGGCAGGTGTGGTGTGTCCAGTGGGCAGCAGGGGTCAGGCTGTAGATGGTGTCATTCTGGTGAAAGGCATTTCTTATAAGAGGAAAAATCCCCAGGTTGTTCGGATCCCCAGTGGCCTGGATGTTGGACTGAGAATTCCTGAAACATAGGGTGCAGAAGAGACAAGAGTCTGGACTGCCTCTGACTTGGAGGTGGAGTGTTGTCTGGGTGGAGATGGCCTCAAGTAGTGGGAACAGGCAACTCTGAGGCCTTTGTCATTTCTATATTATATCCCTTGATTCTCAGACATTTATAAGAAGGCATGAACAGTCTGGTTATATGTGAGCTAGGATTCAGGGGTCTGTGTCTGAGTCATGGTTTGTTCTGGTTTGGAATGGAGCTTGGTCAATAGCTGCATCATCCTTCAGGGGAGGGGAGCCTCCAAACTGCCCCACAAGCCCTTCATGTACATCCATTCTAGTTGGATAAAGAAGGACCCTGACCTTGAAGCATTATCACTGACCTGTCCAGCTGAAGGCTGCCCTGGTGGCTGAAGGCACACTTCATTATGGTGTCCAGGGTCATCAAGATGGACTGAAAGACCTCCAGAAGGAAGTCTTGGCTGATGAGCTCCTCCCATTTGTCCTGTGGTGGGAGGGGACATGGACCTCCTTAATTTTCTCAGAAGTCCTTTGTTAATAAGGCTTAGCTTTTCCCTGTATCTGAGATTTCCTGTTTAGATTTTTCTCTAATTGCAGAGAAGATGCATTATAACATATTAACTGGAAATCAAGTGTTTGTAAAATGACATCTGTACTCTCAAAAACTGTATTGCAAAATTAAAACTAGCTTCTCATATGATCAGAATTAACTTTTGGATATTGTTAACCTGTGTAATCACTTGGTTGATGAGAAATGTATATATATATATATATATTTTTAGAGGATAAAAACCAGGAGGACTCTTCAGTGTTCCGAAAGCAGAAGTAGACCTGAGTGATTGTGGAAACCTCAGCATTAGGGAGCAAATATATCAAGGCAACAGGAGTCTAAGAGGACAGTATGGGCAGCCCTAGTGTAGGGACATGGGGCCCTTCAATTTTTTTTCATTCAACAAACAACTGCTGAGTAGAGTTAGATAAGAAATAAGAGAGTCCTGATCGTATGGTAGGTTCTGGCTCTGATAATGTAGATCTGGTGTCTATTTTACTCCTTACATGGCTCAAATCCATGCAGAAGTTCTGGGCCCCAGGTCAGAGCCTGGGTTGCTGATATCCGGACCTATGCACCCTGCCACTGAAGCTGCCATTGCTCAGGCCAGCCAGGGGAAGTGCATCCTGCTGTCTAGCATAATCAACCACTCTTCCAGGTTATTGTGCTAGATATTTCAAAGTGGGAGAAGGAGGACTCATGTTGTTCCATGTGGCTGTGCCTGTGGCTGTCTGTGGGACAGAGGATTGAGAGTGAAATTGGTGAGAGTGTGTGCTGTGAGTGGGTGTGTGGAGGAGAGAGAGACATGGACTCACAAGCATCACTGGCATGGAGTCTGCCATGAGCCCCACATAGGGCTTTAGAATGTCACAGTGGAAGAGGGGTCAGCTTCTGCCAGTGCTAGAACTAGGTGTCCCTATTCAACAGGAGCAAACCTTACCTTGGTATACAAATGGATGTGTATATGTGGGGTGGGGTAGGGGTAGGGAGGTGAGATCCCAGGGACTAATGGACACAATTTGGGTGGGAAGAGAAGGTGGTTCTTGCAGGGAGAAAATCCAGAAGATACATCATGAGCAAATATTTTTAAAAAGTCACGTGCATTTCAAACATGACTTTGCTAATTGGGTGTGTACATCCATATGCTTGTGACAACTGTGAGATAAAGGTTGAAGAGGAGTTGGGGAAGGTCAAGGAAGGACTTACATAAGTGTTAGACTGAGCATGTCTGGAGAGAACTCAGAAGTGGAAGAACCTCAGGAGGGCTCACACCAGCATTAGGAAGGGGGAAGGTCTTGGCAGAAGAAGGGCGATGAGGCTTGATTTAGGGATAGGGTCATGACAGTGGTGTTGTTCACCTGTTGTTCTCCGTGAACCTAGAGACAGCGCTTGGCAAACCTAACTGGCAAGAGGACTAAAGACCTTGTTTACAGCTATGTTCCAATCCAGGGATCCAGGAATCTGTAGGGACCACTAACCTTTGGGTCACAAAGTTGAGGAAAGGCTTTAATAGGATCCTGGGAACTGCCAAATAAAGTAGCCCTGGAGGCAACTGTGGTTCAGACCATGAGCTGCTATCAGTTCTTGGTGGCTCTCAATTGGCAATTTGTCCTGTGTCACCTTTCACTTGCCTCCCATTCTCTTCTGTCTCTGTCGTGAAGGTCAATGTGAGCTCAGGCAATCAGACTCAATGTTCCAAGAGTAGAACACCCAGAAGGCTAGGAAGCTGAACTGCTGAAAAATATAGGCTGAGTCTTCAATAACAATAAATGAGACAAGAGTCGTGGGTTTTTCTACATTGGTGGTGGTTTAGTCAACTATGGCCTAGGACAGGCAACAAGTAGAGGTTCCAAATCCAAGTCAGTGTAGATACAAAATTTGTTTTACGGATCTGGGGCAATTTACATTTCTGATCACCTCAATTTGCTTAAAAAAGAGAAAGAGAAGAAAATTAAGAAATACAGTGCAAACAACAATTTTAAATGCTCAGAACTAAGTAAATATTGTTGGACATATGCTGAGTTGCAGCCTAAGGGAATGATTGGTAAAATGTTTAGGGCCAATGGCTGAACTGACACATTCTTCTGAAATTTTGCAGACTCGAGGGCATGCACCCAACAGGAAAGGGCTGCTGCAGCCAGGATGGGGTTTCACGCTCACCTGATCTCCCCATGATCGTCTTCATGTAGTCAGTCATGCAGTAGGAAGTGGGCTCTGCTCCGCCATAGCCAATGTGGACAGGTCCTTGGGACTCTCTTTACCTATTTCAAAATTTGTTTTAGTTTTTGGTCATTTTGGAGCTGTCATGAATGGAAAGACAGATCAATGAAGACATTTGCTTAGTTCTAGTCATTGGAATGGAGGGACGGGCAGGTCGACTTCAGGGATATTATTCTGGATCTATCTGCATAAGTTAGGGACTTGGAACCACTTTCATGGCCTGGGCAGCAATTGAATCTTTTTCTGTCTCCCCAGGACTTTCCCTGAGCCTGAGTCTGTGCCCCTGTTGGGTAAACTGTATGGCTCAGAGAAGCTACAGGTATCAGAAACCTCAATTCCCTGCAATCTCCTTCTTCTTTTCTCTGTGTTCAATCCACATTCCCTTGGTAAGTACCTCTCCATGTGGCCCCCTACCTTGATTTGTGCCCCCACTTAGTGCTGACAGTTAAGTGGTGGTTGGACACTGTCTTTTCACCCCTTACTGTCCCAGGAGTTTCTCCTTTTCCTCCTTTCTTTGTCTCTCCACACACTTATGCTAATCATCCCACTATGCCAGGCTCTTGCTGGGTGCTAGAGCACAGGGTGGGGGTGATAAGCTCTGCTCCAGGAACTCAGAGTTCCAGTGTGTGGGAGGAGAGCCAGGAGGTCAGCACACATTGTTCAATGGTGCAATTTCAATATCAGTAAGCTTTGCCAGCTGGACATCATTCAGGTCATCCTCATGAGGATCCACGTCCTCTTCACATGTACCCATTTGGGTTTCAGCTCCAAAACAACTTGCTCTTGCTCTGGAAATTCCTTCAGTCTCAAGTAAAGGGAGCCAATTTATCCCTACACCTGACCTCACCCATCTAGGTCATAAGAATGAACTCTTTTCTTGCAGCCTGACACGTCCTGACATTTCTGCTGAAGGTTTTCATCGACCATGACCTCCACAGGGCAGGGATTCCTCAGATGGGTTCCCATGCTTCTGGGAAGGTTTGGGGCCAGGCAAAGAGAATGACATTGAGTGCTTGAGCAGGGAAACATCTAGAAGTCTTTTTCCTTGAGAACAATTCAGGTTGTTGGGGGTGCTCGGCCTGGAGAAGAGGAGACTCAGGAACAAGCAGGCATCACCCTCCATGGACAATAAACAGCACAACACACCTCAGATCTGCAGAAGAAGGGCTTAGGTGACAGAGCTGAGGACCAGAGGCTGCAAATCTTAGAAAGAGTCAGCGCCCCTTGGCTGGGATGAGCTAGGACTGTAGAGGTAGTTTGGACGTGCCTTTGAGACCATGTGCTCTTCACATAAGGCTTTTCCCTATGACGGCTGGCCAGGCTCCCAGAACCCAACCCTCCACGCCCCCCAACTCCTCTGTCCAGCTTCTTACTACCTCCTGTTGTGCCCAAAGAGTTAGAAGGAGGGAGAGAACAGGAACTGCTGGAGAGCCTTGATTTATGCCCACCGCCCCCTTAGTGCTGACAGTGCCAGCAGCAGTTAGAGCAGGGCTAACTTGAGCAGCAAGATAAGCAGGCCTAGCAGTGAGTCTGCTTGGAGGATCCCTGAGATGCAAAACCCTGGAAGAAAACCTAAGCAATACCATTCAGGACATAGGCATGAGAAAAAGACTTTATTACTAAAACACCAAAAGTGATGGCAACAAAAGCCAAAATTGACAAATGGAATCTAGTTAAACTTAAGAGCTTCTGCACAGCCAAAGAAACTATCATCACGGTGAACATGTAACCTACAGAATGGGAGAAAATTTTTACAATCTATCCATCTGACAAAGGGCTAATATCCATAATCTACAAAGAATTTCAAGAAATTTACAAGAAAAAAAAAAACCCCATCAAAAAGTGGGAAAAGGATATGAACAGACACTTCTCAAAAGACATTTACGTAACTGACAAACATGAAAAAAAGCTCATCATCACTGGTCATTAGAGAAATGCAAATCAAACCACAATGAGATACCGTTGTAGGTTTTAAGAATGCATTAGGTGTTTGTCCTAATGCTCTCCCTCCCCTTGCCTCCCCACTCTCCAACAGGCCTCAGTGTGTGATATTCCCCTCCCTGTGTCCATATGTTCTCCTGTTCAACCCATACTTATGAGTGAGAATATGCAGTGTTTACTTTTTTGTTTCTGTGTTAGTTTGCTGAGAATGATGGCTTCCAGCTTCATCCATATCCCTGCAAAGGAAATGAACCCATTTTTTTTTCCCTATGGTTACATAGTATTCTGTAGCGTATATGTGCCAAATTTTCTTTATCCAGCCTAACATTGATGGACATTTGGGTTGGTTTCAAGTCTTTGCTCTTGTAAATAGTGCTGTAATAAACATATGCATGCATGTGTCTTCATAGTAGAATAATTTATAATCCTTTGTATATATACCCAGTAATGGGATTGCTGGGTCAAATGGTATTTCTGGTTGTAGATCCCTGAGGAATTACCAAACTGTCTTCCACAATGAGTGAACTAATTTACACTCCCACCAACAGTGTAAAAGTGTTCCTATTTCTCCACATCCTCTCCAGCATCTGTTGTCTCCTGATTTTTTCAATGATCGCCATTCTAACTGGGGTGAGATGGTATCTCATTGTAGTTTTAATTTGCCTATCTCTAATGACCAGTGATGATGAACTTTTTCCCTTATGTTTGTTGGCTGCATAAAGGTCTTCTTTTGAGAAGTGTTTGTTCATATCTTTCTCCCACTTTTTATGGAGTTGTTTTTTTCTTTTAAATTTGTTTAAGTTCCTTGCAGATCTTGCATATTAGATTTTTATCAGCTAGGTAGCTTGCAAAAGTTTTTTCCCATTCTGTAGGTTGCCTATGCACTCTAATAATAGTTTCTTTTTCTGTGCAGAAGTTATTTAATTTAATTATATTCCATGGGTCAATTTTGTCTTTTGTTGCCATTGCTTTTGGTGTTTTAGTCATGAGATCTTTGCCCTTGCCTATGTCCTTAATGGTATTGCCTAGGTTTTCTTCTAGGGTTTTTATGGTTTTGAGTTTTACATTTAAGTCTTTATTCCATCGTGAGTTAATTTTTGTATAAGGTGTAAGGAAGGGGTTCAGTTTCAGTTTTCTGCAAATGGCTGGCCAGTTTTCCATATATGACTGACCAGTTTTCCCAACACCATTTATTAAATATGGAATCATTTCACCATTGCTTGTTCTTGTCAGGTTTCTCAAAGATCAGATGGTTGTAGATGTGTGGGAGTGTAAATTAGTTTGTTTGTCCTTATTTGTGAAATGAGGCTTACACTGCCCTGAATTTTACAGAATGGTCTGGAAAACTGAGACATAAAATACATGTAAAAGTGACATATTAAGTAAGCTCTTATAGTTTCCACTTCCTGGTACTCAGGAGTGAGTTTGTAAAAAATTACAAGTCTAAGAGTCAATTTGCCCAAAGACCCATTGTATCTAACAAAAAATAAAATCTTTTGCTTAGTCTTCCTACTTATTTCTATACATTTAAACATTTTTTTCCTGTGTTTTGTGTTTGCTGTTGTTCTGTAGCAGAACATAAATATGTAGTTACCAGTTTTCAGCTTCATTCTAGGAGAAAGGCCACCATACCATTTTCTCAATGGTCGCCTGTTGTGGCTGGCTTATTTGGAGTTTGTCATTGTTTGTTTTTTAAGTGAAAGAAAGCTTATTAGGAAAGTAAAGGAATAAAGAATGGCTACTCAATAGGCAATGCAGCCCCAAGGGCTTCTGGTTGCCATAAATTTTGGCAAATTTATGACTCACTATATATGTGTGCATAATGTCAGGAGGTGGTAGGTGAGAGATCTTAGGATGCATTGGAGGCACCATATGATACAGAAGACAGACTTTGGGAGCCACATATGACCAAGGTCAAGTTACTTCATTTCTCAGGCTTCAACCTTTTTTTTGTAAAGTGGAAATAGTGAAGCCTACTTGGGAGAATGGAGATAGCATATGTAATGTGCCTGGCACATAGTAAGAGTTCAGTCTTATTTGATATTATTATTATTCCAGATAAGAGTCTAACTTGGCAGAAGTTGATGTGTCTGTTACACCATAAGCTACGTTACTTATGTGATGCTCAAACAAAATTATTCTTTTTGAAATGCACCCAAATTGGACAAATATGAGAATTCTTCTCCACATCCTCTCCAGCATCTCTTGTCTACTGATTTTTTAATGATTGCCATTCTAACTGGCGTGAGATGGTATCTCAATGTGGTTTTGATTTGCGTTTCTCTAATGACCAGTGATAATGAGCTTTTTCTCATATGTTTGTTGGCTGCATAAATGTCTTCTTTTGAGAAGTATCTATTCATATAATTCACCCACTTTTTGATGTGGTTGTTTGATTTTTTCTTGTACATTTGTTTAAGTTCTTTGTAGATTCTGGATATTAACCCTTTGTCAGATGGGTAGATTGCAAAAATTTTTCCCCATTCTGTTGGTTGCTGGTTTACCCTAATGATAGTTTCTTTTGCTGTGCAGAGGAAACCATCATTCTCAGCAAACTGACACAAGAACAGAAAACCAAACATGGCATGTTCTCACTCATAAATGTTTGTTGAACAATGAGAACATATGGGCACATGGAGGGAAACATCACACACCAGGGCCTGTCAGTGGGGTTAGGGGCTAGGGGAGGGAAAGCAGGGAGTAGGGGGATAGGGAAGGGACAGCATTAGGAAAAATACCTGAAGTAGAAGATGGGGTGATGGATGCAGCAAACCATCATGGCACATGTATACTTATGTAACAAACCTGCACGTTCTGCACATGTACCCCAGAAATTAAAGTATAATGAAAAAAGAAAAAATAATAATTAAGGCATTTGACTTCCTATTGAGGAAGTTAATAGTTTAACTTATTATGCAAAATAATAATTTATTTAATCCGATGTTAAGCAAATAAACTCTTTCATTAGTTGGGGAAGTGTGAAGTTTAAATGACTGTATTGACCTCAATTAATTAAGAGATGGAATCTACTCTGTTGCCCAGGCTGGAGTGCAGTGGCACACTCTCACCTCATTGCAACCTCTGCCTCCTGCCTCTCCTGAGGCAGAAGAATCGGTTCAAGCAATTCTCCTGCCTCAGCCTCCCAATTAGCTGGAATTACAGGCACCTGCCACCATGTCTGGCTAATTTTTGTGTTTTTGGTAGAGATGGGGTTTCACCGGTTGGCCAGGCTGGTCTCATACTCCTGACCTTAGGTGATCTGCCCCCCTTGGCCTCCCAAAGCGCTGGGATTACAGGTGTGAGCAACCGCACCTGGCCCTCAATGTCCTCTTAAATTTAATAATTTTGAGTTGGCCCATTTATATTTAATATGCTTCTTTTCCATCTCCTCTGGAGGCTCACACTTCTCCACCCAACATTTTAAAAACTGGGTGGAAAAGGATGAGCCTTTAGAGGAGATGGAACAGAATAACAATTTGGATATATTTAAGGTTTCACTTCCTATCCTTCAAAGGAACTGGAAAGACCAACACAGCTGGTATAGCCTATAGGCCACATGGAGAAAGGAAAAGTGACCTTGGAATTCTCAGTCTGGAGAGAAGGAGCTTAGGGGCAGTCTGTTTTTTTTTTGTTGTTTTTTGTTTTGTTTTGTTTTTTACTTCATTTTCTTTTCTGTAAGATAGCACTAAATCCAGATAACCCATATGGGCTCCTGTAGTTGCAGCAATGAATACATTTTACCATAGTACTGCTTTCCATATCTATCGGTCCTCTCCACCAGACTGTGTGCTGGCCTACCTTTGGTCCATTTTTGTGTCCTGGTATTGCCCAGCATTGGCAGAGGGACAAAGCAGAACAGTGAGAGTCGGGAATGGCTTTATGCTTCCTTACTGAAACTTTTCATTCTCTTACCTCCAGGCTACTGACTGGAGAAAATGATGCAACCATGTGCCAGTGACCTTTTGCATGGAACCTGCTATGCAAATTCTACTAGTTTCTAAGTCTTTTAACACCTGGCTTGCCAATGCCCACCGCCCCCCCAGCAATAACCATAGCACCTGTTCTGAATCTCTGCTCTACTCAGCCATTTAATATCTTCCCTGCCCCTGCCATGGCAGAAGATGCTTCAGGATTCTCTAAAAAATAAAGCTAGGTTATCCAGCATCAGAGATATATTCTGCCTGTTTCCTCCTCCCACTCTTTCTATTTTGCTTATGTGTTTGTCTTCCCAGTTGAACCATTTCAAAACCCAAACTACTGTGTTAATTAGGAGCAGAATGAAGTGATCACTTCCCAACCTTGATGCTTCCATAAAAATATCTAGGACTACTCAGCAGGCTGAGGTGGGAGGATCACTTGAGCCTAAGAGGTTGAGACTTCAATGAGCTGTGATAGAACCACTGTACTTCAGCCCTGGTGACACAACAAGACTGTCTAGGACTGACTGTCTATGAAGTTTCTGTGCCTTGTCCTTTCTGGATCATCCATTCTACTCAATGCCCCATTTATCCCCTTCAGCCTCCCTGGCCATGGGTTTTCTCTCTTATTGGCCCTCTCTCAGCACCTTCTATCCTTCCTATTAGTGTCATTTCCTTGAGGAACAAGCAACAGGCTCCTTGTCTTGGGAATAACTATTATTTTACTTTACTCATCTTCTATTTACCTACCTTCCTACCCTCTACCTTCTACTTATTCTCTTAAAAGACAAAATCTTGACCTGGGATGTCTCTATTTCTTCATTGCCACTTGCTTTGTAGGCCATTGGTCTACATTTCTTACCCTGCTATTTCTAAAATCTCCTTAACTCCTAGTATATCTCCTTAGTTCAAGTGAATTAAATAACTGTTTATAAAACATTTATTGCCTGCCCAGCTCAAAGATGGGCTCCAGGCAAATTCAAGAAATGAAACATTGGGAGAAATGCCTGATGTAGGTGATGGGGGAATGAAGGCAGCAAACCACCATGGTATGTGTGTACCTATGCAACAATCCTGCAAGATCTGCACATGTACTCCAGAACTTAAAATACAATTAAAAAAAAAAGAAAGAACGAAATGATTAAACAAAAAAAATGTTTAAACCATCATAGTTTTAAAGCCAAATTAGAAATATAAGCTGAATATGCAAAGAGATACAGGAGGAAGCTGTACAGGATTTCTTTTTTATTCTTTTTTAAAATTTTTCTGGCCATATGGTAGGTGTATATGTTTATGGGATACATGAGATGTTTTGATACAGGCATGCAATGCATAATAATCACATCAGGTAAAATGGAATTTATTCCTTGTGTTACAAATAATCCAATTATGCTCTTGTTAATTTTAAAAGTTCAATTAAATTGTTATTGACTATAGTCACCCTGTTGTGCTATTAAATACTAGGTCTTATTTATTCTTCATTTTTCTGTTCCCACAATTCCCCCAACTGGTAATCATCCTTCTATTCTCTATCTCCATGACTTTCATTGTTTTGATTTTTAAGATCCCACAAGTGAGAACATGTGATGTTTGTCTTTCTGTGCCTGACTTATTTCACTTAACATAATGACTCCCAGTTCTATCCATATTGTTGCAAATGACAAGATATCATTTATTATGGCTGAATAATACTCCATTGTGTATTTATACCACATTTTATTTATCTATTCATCTGTTGATGGACATTAACGTTACTTCCAAATTTTGGTTATTGTAAGCAGTGCTGCAACAAACATGGAGTGCAGATATCTCTTTGATATACTGATTTCCTTTCTTTAGGGTATGTATCCTGCAGTGGGATTGCTGGATCATATGGTAGCTCTATTTTTAGTTTGTTGTTGTTGTTTTGCTTTTTGTTTTTTGAGGAAACTCCAAACCATTTTCCTAGAATTTCTGATTATGGAATGAATGACAAATGAAACCAGGGAATGAAGTATCAAATGAGAGGCATAAAAACAAAGGCTTTAATTTTTCATCAAATAGATCCCTGTAGACTGGTGGTTAAAGAAATCTTTGAGAAAGAGATAAAAAGTGTTTTTGAGGAACACTTTGAGAAGAGCAAAAGATACACAGGACAGGGGATGGAGATAGGGGTGGGATTGGGGAAGACAGATTCTTGTTGCCTTTCCTATCTCAGTGAATAGAAACTGTGAAAAGAAAATATTCTGGGACCCCAAATCACTAAGCTAAAGGGAAAATTCAAGCTGGGAACTGCTTAGGGCAAACCTGCCTTCCATTCTATTCAAAGTTATCACTTTGCTCAGTGAGATAAATGCATATCTGATTGCTTCCTTTGGAAAGGCTAATCAGAAACTTAAAAGAATGCAACCATTTGTCTCTAACCTACCTGTGACCTAGAAACCCCCTCCCTGTGGCAAGTTGTCCCACCTTTACAGACCAAACCAATGTTCACTTTCAATATGTTGATTGATGTCTCATGTATCAAATGTATAAAACCAAGATGTGTTCTGATGACCTTGGGCTCATGTCGTCAGTACCTCCTAAGGGTGTGTCATGGGCACACATCCTTATCCTTGGTAAATTAACTTTCTAAATTAATTGAGGCCTGTCTCAAATTTTGGGGGTTCACAAAACATAGGAATTATCCTAGACTTTCTTACTATGCCTGCATCCAGTCACCAACCCCCACCAAAAATACACCCCAATATCTCTCCCATTCATTCTTGCTTGTCTGTACCACTCTTCCTGGAGCAAATTGAGTGTCAGGCTGCTTATACTTGTGGCCCAATAATGAGATGCAGATGAACTAGGGAGGAAGAGAGTTTTTATTTCTGTAACTGGTTACAGGGAGAAGGCCTGGGAAATATCACCAGACAAACTCAAAATTATAAAGTTTTTTCAAAGCATATATTCCTTCTATAAAACTCTTGGTGGGCTTTTGTTACATTCCAGCCTTTGTGTAAGGGCACTGACTCTTATCAGTTTTTAATACTTAACCATTCAGTCAGTGCTGAAATAGTTGTTACAGGGGCCTGTGTTAATGAGACCTGACCTGCTACAATCTCCACTGTCAATTTGTGCATGATTTCTATCATGCTTATATATTTAATCATGAGAATTTTAGTGAGATGGGGCGTAGTAATCTTTCTGGCTACTTTCTGCGGAGAAGGAGTTATCATTATGGGGCACCAAATGCAGTGTTGGAGTGGAAGAAGTTGATCTGTCCCAAGTAGTACTCTGTTTCTGGGGCTTAGAGGCAACACCTGCCAACACATAACAATATACAACAGCAACACATATAAATAGGTTGTTGCTGTTTTCTTCTGAAGTTTAAGTTGTCTAGCTCTTAGTTTGCAGGGCTTTATGAAAGCATGGTTTAGGTTTCAGTGAGTCCCAGTTAGGAAAAATGGGGAAAAAGGAAAAAATTAAAAACATTATTTTGGAGACTTGTAGCCATAAAAATCAGAATTCTATCCAAACTGCAGAAAATAAAATTGAAAAAATATTAGAGAAGACTAAAATCAAACAATAAGTGTATTATAGTTTTGAAACATAATTTTTTTCTTTCCAGTTTCCCATTTTTACTGAGAAAAAATTATGCTAAGACTGGTTTGCTTTATTGTACTCAGCCTATTTGTATAAAGTACAGCAAGAATAATTTTTTTCCATAAGCTCTTTTGAAATTGGCTTTGATGAAACTCTGTTCCATAGAAGAAATCTTAGATAAGACTTTTTAGTGCCAAGCCGTGGTGTTGGTTCGTACCCTTATAAACCTATGAGTTGAGTAGATTCCTCTCCTCTTGGGGTTCCAAGATAACTTGGGGCTCCTGGACCTGTTAGAAAGTGACATTCTTTACTTATCACAGGTCAGAAACCCAATAAAGGGATTGGGGAGATAAGGTATGAGGCATTTCCTCTAGGGGCTTTAATTAGCTTTACAAGTCAGATTTGATTTCTTAAAGGAAAGCATGCCATTACAATCAAAGCTTTGGTAAAATAACAGTTTCCCCAATTGTGCCTGCTGCAAAAGAAAACAGATTCTTATTGCCTTATGCAAATAACTATAATTAAAAATACTCACAAAAGGTTTTCATATTTTGGAGGAATCAGGTAAAGAGAAACAAATATGCTCCAAATTTTGCTCACAGTAGTATACTTTTCTTAATTGCTAAAGCTGTTAATAGCTCAAAAGAAAAGTTTCCTTGACTCTGAAAAGCAAAACAAAGGATCAACAGTGTTTTAAGCAAAAAGTCAAAAAGATCACTTCAGTATTTTATTTAGTTTATGCAGTTAATTCCTGTTCTGCTTGATATCAATGAACATTTTATCTCTTCAAGAGTTCTGAACATTTTTCCTCTATTCTGATGTTACAATCTCCAAAGTTATCAGAAACCTGCATTCAACAGCACCTATTAGAGCTTTATTGCTTATTATAAAACCACCGTCTAAAGAAGACCTGGACAAGACAACAATTGTTTATGGATGACAACAAGTTTTAGGGTAGCCATAGTTAAAGACACAATTGACAAGGAAATCTGTTACCTCTGTGGCACACAATAATTTGACATAACAAGTATATTATTACTGATAATGTACACTAAGATTTAGCAGAATTATGTTTCCCATAATTTGGAACACATACCAATAACATATTTATACATAGATAACACCCAAAAGGAAACATCATTTTATATTTGACAATGTTTCCTGTATAGTTTTTATACCAAATAAGCCTAATTTTGCTTTTACATTAGGAAAATATTAATGTTAAGCCCAATTTTTAATAAAACTTTGCAGGCATATTTACCCAGTTTTAATGGTTGACCATAAGGTAAGATTTTCATAAATCTTTTATAATCCTTTACAAAAGACTTTTGTTAAAGAGTGGATTAATGCTCAAAGAGAAACCTGTTGTGCTTTTATTTTAATTTTTAATTTATGGAAAAACAAATTAATACCACTTTAACATTAGCCAATATGTTTACACACAAAATTTTTTTTACAATTAATTTTCTCATAAACCTCTGCAACTTGCTTAAATCTTTAGCTTTATTTTTATCTAACTTAAAACAATCCTTTAACCTTTTAATTGAGGCCAAAGTCTACATTCCAACACCTTCTTTTAATCTTTTTACCAAAAGTATACTTTTGAAAAGTATACTTTTGGTTAAAAAAAAAAAGTATACTTTTCAAAAGTATACTTTTCTTACACGCTGTGTATGCAAAACTGTTTTTTCAGTAATCTCAAGTAAATGTTCCATGGTTAACTCTTAGCAATCTTTACTTTTGGTGAAAATTTTGGTAAGTTTGGGATTTTAATTATGTACTAAGTGTGGAGCCTAGGACCTAAACAAGAATACACATAAGGTCTGACTCTTTCTAGCACCTAATTCAATGTGTCTAAAATCTTACCTAGCCATAAAGCAGGCAAGTTATACAGTTAAGAGTTATAGTGGCATATCATGAAGCATTTAGGAGGCCTAATTATCTTTAAATTATACAACAATTTTACATAAATTCCCTTTCATAAATTCTTTTTGTGACTTACACAGACCATCTATGATATGCTTGGACATTTTGACTAATTCTAACCATCCATCTTTCTAAAACAACCTGTCATTTTATTCTAGGACTAAATTTACCAAACAAGATTCTCTTTCATATAACATTATTTTTCTTTAAGCTTTTTTACTAAAAATACCTTTTTTAAAAATAACTTTCTTTATATCTCTCTTATTTCCTGGTTCCTTTTACCTTGTTTTACATATACACTCTAAATAAGCTTTGAATTAGACAAAAATTATTTACCTTTAAAAAGAAATACAATTGGCACTGTGGGCCCTCCCATCTTCACATAGTTGATGTCAAAGTTAAGTGAGACAAGACCTGGCAAGATGACCAAATAGGAACATCTGCAGCTCCCAGCAAGATCAATGCAGAAGGCGGGTAATTTCTCCATTTCCAACTGAGGTACCTGGCTCAGCTCACTGGAACTGGTTAGACAGTGGGTGCAGCCCATGGAGGGTAAGCTGAAGTGGGGTGGGAAATCACCTAACCCAGAAAGCACAAGGGGTTGGGGAACTCTCTCCCCTAGCCAAGGTAAGCCATGAGGAACTATGGCATAAGTAACGGTGAACCCCAGCCCAGATACTACAATTTTATCACAGTCTTCACTACCCAAAGACCAGGAGATTCCCTTGGGTGCCTATGCCACCAGGGCCCTGGGTTTCAAGCAAAAACTGGGAAGCCATTTGGGCAGACACCAAGCTAGCTGCAGTTTTGTTTTTTTTTTCATACTACAGTGGCACCTGGAAGGCCAACAACACAGAACCATTCACTCCTTTGGAAAGGGGATTGAAGCCAGGGAGCCATGTGGTCTAGTTCAGTGGATCCCACTGCCATAGAGCCCAGCAAGCCAAGATCCACTGGCTTGAAATTCTCACTGCCAGCACAAGCAGTCTGAAATCGACTTGGGACACTCTCAAGCTTAGTGGGGAGAGGGGTGTCTGCCATTACTGAGGCTCCAGTAGGTGGTATTCCCCTCACAGTGTAAATAAAGCCACCAGGAAGTTGCAACTGGGCAGAGCCCTCCACAGTCCAGCTGTTTATTCTTCCCACTAAACATTCCCCTACAGGGTTAATAGGACAAATGGTTCCAGGACTATGCTTTCTAGAATGGGTTTTTTGCTCACGTACCAATACTAAAACTGTCTCTCTATAATCACTTATTAGTTAAGTAATCCATTCAGGGTGCAGACAATGCAGTCAGCTGCTAGGTTATGATCCTGATATTATCAGGATTCCTTTAAGTAAAAGGCAATTCAAGGCAGCTTTGCCCCTGTTGTTAGATCTGCAAACAGCATTATCCGATTACATGGGGCAAATAGAAAATGCTTTTCCTGCTGATAAGCTCCTTCAGTTCTCATCTTGCACTCCTGTAATTATTCCCTGCAAAGGTAGTTTACTCCCCAATACCTAATGCTTTGACACCCTTTACTGATGGGTCAGGTAAAAAAGGAAAGGTCGCTATCTGGTGGAGGGCTCATAATTCAGTCACTCAATCTGGATTTACTAGCACTCAGAGAGCTAAAATTGGAGCCCTGATTCTGGCCCTGGAACTATTTTCCACTCAGCCCATAAATATTGTTAGTGACTCTGCATACTCCATTTATGTGTTACAAAATCCTGAAACAGCTTTAATTCAGTCTAATCTTGAGCCTACCCTATGTGCTCCTTTTCTTTGACTTCAGCAATTTTTAGATCAGTGCACACATCCTATTTTTATCACACATATTCGAGCCCACAGCTCACTGCCTGGCCCATTGGCTTATAGCAATGAACAAGCAGACTTACAAGTAATGATGTCCCTGCTTGCCCAAGCCACCCAATCACACCAATTTTTCCATCAAAATTGGAGAAACCTGACTAAGCAATTTCAACTTACTCAGGGACTGGCTAAGTAAATTATCCTACAATGCCCAGACTGCCAGCTGACAGGCACATCCCCTCCTTCAACAGGAGTTAACCCTAGGGGACTAGAACCTAATCAGTTATGAGATACAAATGTTACACATATCTCTGAATTCAGAAAATTTAAATACATACATGTGTCCATTGATACCAACACTCATTTAATTAGTGCAGATGCTCTGCCTGGAAAATCAACTCAATATGTCACTAAACATCTTCTTTTAATTTTTGAATTCATGGGATGGCCTACAAAAATTAAAACCCATAATGGTCCAGCCTATACCAGCTCACTTGTTAAAAAATTTTGTCACACGTGGAATACCCAACATTTCACCAGCATCCCATATAGCCCCCAAGGTTAAGTAATAAGTAGAATAGGCCCACTTCACCCTTAAAAATATACTCAAAAAACAGAGAAGGAGGAATATGGGAAAAGACCCTGCAAACACCATCAGCACAAGTCCTATTTACACTTAATTTTCTGAATTTAGATGACAAATTTCAATCAGCTGTAGAAAAGCACTTTGCTAAAACCCCTCAAGACATAAAACATATGGTTTTATGGAATTATATGAACAGTAATAAATGGCATGGTCCAAGTAAGTTATTAACATGGGGTAGAGGGTATCAAATCCTCTCAGGTCCTCTTTGGATTCAAATCTCCTCAGGTCCTCTTTGGATTCCAGCAGGATGTGTCAAAGCATACCATGGCATGGTTAGGACTCAACCCAATAACAGAGATGCAGAAAGTGACTCTGCAGGACCCACCACCCCAGACAATGTGGCTTCCATGGACAACTCAAGCCCCACATGTCACCTGAGGAATGCTGAAGAGGACAACTCAGGAGGCTGAGCAAGTCCTACTCTGGACACAAACACCATTTACTCCAGTTAAATTACTTCTTGCTATGTTTTCTGTTGTACATTGCAACTGCTGTAGAGTGTTAATCCTTTTTTTGCTTTTGCTTTGTCAGCAACCTGCATCTTCTATACTCTACTGGGCTCATAGATTAGACCCACCTTTCTTTCAGCCTGTCATTTGGGCAGACACACCCTTTCCAGCCTATAAGAAAGTGACTGCTTGACTGGGAGGGATAGCGTTACCCCCAGTGGGGTCCCTCAATAATGGCACACATTGGACTATGGTGTCAGATAACACTACATATTACTCCACTATTCTTTCACCATGTGTAAGTTATAAAAGTCCTAGACCTTACTGTGTACCAGCCAAAAAGTAAGTATGGCTACATCATGGCAAAGGAGATACCTAGACATTCTTAGTGGCAGGCAGCCTCAAACTAGGCAATACAATATAATCCATGCCACTTTTCCAAACATTCCCTCCTGTGCAAAAGAACTAAGCTGGGAAAGTAAAGGATTTCACTTTAACTGGGAGGTCTGTCACCATAAGCACACCTGTAGCCTCCAGGTAGACAATTACAAAATCTTAGACTGGAGCCCCCATGGCTGACTGCAAAGCAGCCTTACTAATATCTTCATCCACCATAGCATTAATCACAGTGTCATAGCCACATCTCATTCTCCTATACTTCGGGCTGATGGAGGAATGGTATATCCCAGACCCTGAGTAAAGTCCATGCCACCCCTAGGCACCTTATGGCACCTAGTACATCTCAGCACCTCTCTTAACACCTGGCATGGGACATGTCATAATTCCAGTCACAACTACACTATAACTTTTATTCATAATTACACTGAGCAGTGCCTGATTTGCACTACCCATCCATATGTTTTCCTCACGGGAGCTATCATTTCCATTACACCCCAAGACAGGTGCAGGGACAGGCTTGTTTTGCCTCATGTATCACTAATCACAATATATCTAATTTAAATATCATTAGTGTCATGGTTTTAAGGAGACAATCTGAAGCATTCCTACCAGTGAATTTAACACGACTGACAAGATTCCTCTGCCCTTGCCACTTTAGAATGTACTCTGTCCCAGATCAGACACAAAAGATTCATAGTTACACTTATAGCTTTTATAGTCTCAGCCACAGTCATCCTGGCTACAGCCGTCATTACAGTGGCATCTATTACTGAGTCAGTACAGACAGCTGCTTTTGTGGATAATCTGGCAAAGAATGTGTCAAATGAACTTCTCTTACAGCAAGGTATAAATCAGAAGATTCTTGCATGTCTGCAAGCCCTTGAGGCTGCTGTGGAATATGTGGGTGAGAGACAGCACTTTGGAAGCAATTAAGCTGTGACTAGGAACATAAACATATTGTGTTATTTCTTTGCCATGGAATCAATCAGAACATGGTTGGGATGAGGTAAAACAACACCTCTGGGGAGTCTTTCAAGCCAATTTAACAGCAGACATAAAGCAAATTAAAACTAAAATTCTAGAATCCCTTCATACTATAGATCTACACACCCAACAAACAGCCGTATGGAAATGTGTGCAAGATCATCTCTCCTGGTTAGACCCCCATTTCCGGGAGTCACTCTTTGACTAGAAAAGACTGTTTCTAATTGTACTCGTAATTGTCTTATGTTATTCATTAATCCTAGGATGCAAAGTTGGAATAAAAGCAAGGACCACCTCACCTGACAGTCCCATAGCTGAACGAATCAGTGGCTGGAAGACAAAAAAAAGCCGATATTGTTGAAAAAGAAGGGGGAAATATTAAGATTCGCTCAGAGTGGCTGGCAAAATATTAAAGAAATATTAGGAAAAGTTATAGATTAGTCTCAAACCTTTTAGAAGGCCAAAAGGTTTTATTGGGACAGGCTGAAGGCAGCAGGTCCATTAAGTTAGGGAGAAGATGGGACGATAAGAGGCTTTCCGATTTTAAGTCTGTTTACCCCACATCCCTTTGTCTCTACTCTGTTTATGCATGTAAACTTTGTGCTGGATGGTCCTCTCAGGGGGAGATCAAAAGGGAATTACCCATTAATTGTGTTTACTCAGGGTTTGCAACCTAAAGCTTTTATCATTCGTAAAACCACTCTTTTAACCGTGTTAATTATCCACAAGTGTGTTAACTTAGAACCTGTGTTGTAAAACTGACTGAATAAATGTAACCATGGAGAGGGAGTCTTGGTCAATTGGCTCCATTTTGCCCTCTGAAAGCAGCCAATAACCATCCCTAGCCTACTTGAATCACTGTAATAGTGTGAGAGTACATTCATTCATCCATCACTGAGTCAAGGTCTGCAGGCCAGACCTCCACAGGTGGTGGTCAATGTCTCAATCATTTATCTTTCATGACAAGTAGATTCACTGTGCCACTCTGATTTTTGAAATTATTTAATTGAATGCAGATACACATGTTCATAGTATTGTATTTGCCCAACTTATAAAAGCTGGTGAAGGATAAAAGCTAATATAATACAATATAATTCAAATCATCAGAAATATTTCAAAATTAATCTAAACTATAAATAAAACAATTTTGCAAGCATGTTTTTGAAACATTGCCTGAGTTTCATGAGAACAAAGTAATAAAAGATACTAGTATATTTATATATATTTTATACTAATATACTAGTATATGTATATGTAAACATATTATTTATATATATAAAATTTATTTATTAGCTATTTTATACTAATATACTAGTATATTAGTATAAAATATATATAAATATGCTAGTATATTAGTATAAAATATATATAAATATACTAGTATATTGGTATAAAATATATATAAATATACTAGTATCTTTTATTTATACTAATATACTAGTATATTAGTATAAAATAGCTAATAAATAAATTTTATATATTTACATAATATGTTTACATATCCCAATGCCTTCATCATTAATTCTCAGATATTTTTGCCTAAACCCTGAGGTTAACATTTTACCTAAAGCAGACTAAGTTGCTGTAATAGAAGGTTACCATGCAAATAGCCAGATAGTTAAATGAAAAACAAACAGTTCGTTTTATATTTTGTGGTTGAATATATATAATCAAGGCAAAATGAAATACAAAGTTACTTTCTTTGTGTCCTGAAGTCACTTAGAGCCTATCCAAATTTGGCAGATAGTTTTATAAAATATAAATGGGAGGTCAGCCATTCATTTCTAGTTGGACCCATGTGAAAACAATAATTTGCAACAAGCTGACCAATAATTTGCTAACTCTGCCTATGTGATCTCCTAGAATTTGGCTATATAAATATCATGTCTGATTTTGGTATACCTGCTGTACTTCTCAATTTTCATGTCTAAACATCACCTGCTTGCATGTGGGAAAACCCCAAAGGCTTTCATACTGAGTATGAAAAGAACCTGATGAAAGAACATTTAATATCCCTAAGTTAGTAGCCAAGACAATTGGGACAGAGGCTGATGGTCCCCTATGGGACACTTTGTTTTAAGTAAGAATTTATCTGATCATGCACCTTCGGCCTGACTGTGAGTTTTACAGAATACTGCTCCCACCCTTTTCTCCTCCCCAGACTTATACTTGTTCTTTACGTGAAGTTCAGGGGACTCTGCAAACCTAAATGTGATACCACTTCTTTCTCCTTGAAAATTTATTTCATGAATCAATATCAAGTATGGCCAAGTTATGCTTGCATCATGTATTGTGAAATGTCCTAGTTTTGTCCTGGATTCGTTTAACAGATTTATTTATCTGATAAACAGAAATTCATTTAGATTTTCAAATATTTGTTAGACACATTCACTTCATTTCTATGATCCCTTTCCAATGTTTGCTCAAAACTTCTTGTAAAATACTTTTTATATTCTTTTTAAAAAATTAATAGATTCTTCAATGTAAATGGGCTAAATGTCCCACTTAAAAGGCACAGAGTGGCAAGCTGGAAAAAAGAGCAAGACCAAATGGTATGCTGTCTTTAAAACACCCATCTCACATATAATGAGACCCAGTCTTAAAATAAAGGGATGGAGGAAAATCTACCCAAGCAAGTAGAAATCAGAACAAAAGCATGGGCTGCAATACTAATTTCAGACAAAACAGACTTTAAACAAACAAAGATCAAAAAAGATAAAGAAGGGCATTACATCATGGTAAAATGTTCAATTCAACAAGAAGGCCTAACTGTCCTAAATATATATGCATGTAACACAGGAGCACCTGGATTCATAAAGCAAGTTCTTAGAGACCTACAAAGAGACTTAGACTCACACACAATAATAGTTGGAGACTTCAACCCTCCACTGTCAGTTTTAGACAGAACATCAAGGCAGAAATTTAACAAAAATATTCAGGACCTGAAATAAACACAACTAAAGAGATTTGATAGATTCTATGGGACTCTCCATCCCAAAACAACAGAATATATATTCTTCTCATTCTCACATGGCATATACTCTAAAATCAGCCACATAAATATAACATAAAACAATTCTCAGCAAATGCGAAAGAAAACAAAATCATACCAAACCCACTATCAGACCACAGTGCAATAAAAATAGAAGTCAAGACTAAAGCGGTCATTCAAAACCACATAATTACATGGAAATTAAACAACATGCTCCTGAATGGCTTTTGAGTAAACAATTAAATTAAGAAATAAATCAAGAAGTTCTTTGAAACTAATAAAAACGAAGATACAACATACCAGAATCCCTGGGACCAGAGCTAACAGTTTTAAGAGGAAAATTCATAGCACTAAATGCCCACATCAAAAAGCTAAAAAGTTCTCAAATTACCAATCTGACATCACAACTGAAAGAATTAGAGAAGCAAGAGCAAATCAACATGAAAGCTAGCAGAAATAACCAAACTTAGAGCTGAGGTGAAAGAAATCAAAACATGAAAAACTATTCAATGTTTGCTTTCTGAAAAAAATTAATAAGATAGATAGGGCATTAGCTAAACTAATAGAGAAGATCCAAATAAACACAATTAGAAATAACAAAGGGGATGCTACCACTGACACCATAGTAATAAAAATAATCATCAGACACTACTATGAATGCCTCTATGCACACAAACTAGAAATCTAGAAGAGAATAATACATACTGGACACAATCACCCTCCCTATACTGAACCAGGAAGAAATCAAATCCCTGAACAGACCAATAATGAGCTTCAAAATTGAATCAGTAATAAATAGCCTACCAACCCAAAAAAAGCCCAGGACCAGATTAATGCATAGCAATATTCTACCAGATATACAAAGAAGAACTGGTAGCATCCCTACTGAAACTATTCCAAATAATTGAGGAGGAGGGACTCTGCTCTAGCTCATTCTATGAGACCAGCATTATCCCAACACCAAAACCTGGCAGAAACACAACCAAAAAAGGAAACTTCAGTTCAATATTCTTGATGAACATTGGTGTTCATGTTCAATGAAATACTTGCAAACAAATTTCAGCAGCACATCAAAAATCTAATCCACGATGCTCAAGTAGGCTTCATCTCTGGGGTGCAAGGTTGGTTGAACATACACAAATCAATAAATGTTGATCATCACAAAAGCAAAACTAAATACAAAAATCAAATGATTGGTTCAATAGATGCAGAAAAGGCTTTTGATAAAATTGGACATCACCTCATGTTAAAAACTCTAAATAAACTATGCATTGAGGAACATACTTCAACTAAGAACCATCTATGACAAATCCAAATTGACATCATAATGAATGGGGAAAAGATGGAAGCATTCCCCTTGAAAACCAGCACAATACAAGGATGCCCTCTCTCACCACTCCTATTCAACATAGTCTTGAAAGTCCTGGCCAAATCAATCAGGCAAGAGAAAGGCATAGGTTGAAGATGACAGATAGGAGGCAGAACTAGCTTGCAGCTCCCACTCAGAACAGTGTGTGGAGACTCACATCATTAACTTTTACTCCAAGAACTACTGCAAGAACATACCAGGAAAGCCAAGAGAATCTATAAACTCTTTGAAGGAACTGGATCACCACTGCAGGCCCCCTGAGAAGCCAAAAACTATGAGTCTGCTTCCTTTCTCAATGGGGAGCCTCATGGTCTGGAGCAAGTTTTCAGCCCTGGTCACTGACTGCCTGGAAATAGACTCACTGAACTTGGGGAGGGAGGACACAGTAGGAATGAAACTGGCCCTTAGAATTTCAGGATCTGTGGAAGCAAAGTGAGGCCTCTGACTACAGGCTTTCCCCCACTTCCCTGGTGGCCTGTATGCTCAGCAGAGGCAGCCATAATCCCCCTGTGAATATAACTCCATTGGACTGGGAACCACAACCCCACCTCGACAACAGCTGCAGCAAAACCCTTCCAAGGAAAGGCTGAGCTTAAACATGCCTACCCTAGCCCCACCTGGTGGTCTTTCTGTACCTGCCCTAGTAGCCAAAGACAAAGGTCATAGTCTCTTGGGAGCTTTATGGCCCTGCCCAACACCTGAGAAACCTGAATGTGTAACCAGATGTCAGTACAACAAGTTTGCATCCTCCCTATAGGACCACAGCTTACGCGCTCTTGAAAGTGCCACTTCCTGGCTGGAGGCCAACCAAAACAAGACCAGTGAACTAAACAAAACACAACCAAGGACCCTCACAGAATCCACTTCACTGCCCTGCTACCCCCACTGGAGCAGGCGCTGGTATCCACAGCCACAAGACCTGAAGATGGATCACATTACAAGAATCTTTACAGACACTCCCCAGTACCAGCCCAGAGCCTGGTAACTCCACTGATTGGCTAAATTCAGAAGAGCAAAAATAATAACTGTAAATTGGCTCTCAGGAAGCCCCATTCCTAGGGGAAGGGGGAGAACAACACATCAAGGGAGCACCCCATGGGACAAAAGAATCTGAATAGCAGCCCTTGAATCCCAGACCTTCCCTCTGATATAGTCCATCCTAATGAAAAGAAACCAGAAAAACAATTATGGTACTATGACAAAACAAGGTTATTTAACACCACAAGAGATCATGACAAAACAAGGTTATTTAACACCCCAAGAGATCACGACAAAACAAGGTTATTTAACACCCCAAGAGGTCATACCAACTCACCAGCAATGGAAACAAGCTAAGCCAAAAATCTCTGAATTGCCAGAAAAAATAATTCGGAAGGTTGATTATTAAGCTAATCAAGGAGACATCAGAGAAAGGTGAAGTTCAACTTAAAGAAATCAAAAACATGATACAGGATATGAAAGGAAAATTCTTCAGTGAAATATATAGCATAAATAAAAAGCAATCACAACTTCTGGAAACTGAACACACATTTAGAGAAATGCAAAATACATGGGAAAGTCTCAGCAACAAAATCAAACAAGCAGAAGAAAGACCTTAAGAGCCCAAAGTCAAGGCTTTCAAATTAATTCTATCCATCAAAGACAAAGCAAAAAGAATTTTTAAAAATGAACAAAGTCTCCAAAAAGTTTGGGACTGTGTTATTTGTCCAAAACTAAGAATAATTGATGTTTCCAAGTAAGAAAGAAATCTAAAAGTTTGGAAAACATATTTGAGGAAATAATCAAGAAAAACTTCCCTGGCCTTGCTAGAGATCTAGACATCCAAATACAAGAAGCTCAAAGAACACCTGGGACATTTATCACAGAAAGATCACTGCCTAGGTACATAGTCATCAGGTTATCTAAAGTCAAGATGAAGGAAAGAATCTTGCGAGCTGTGAGGCAAAAGTGTCAGGTAACCTATCAAGGAAAACCTATCAGATTAATGGCAGATTTCTCAGTAGAAACCTATAAGCTAGAAGGGATTGGGGTTCTAATTTTTTTTTTTAAACAGAGCCTCACTCTGTCACCTGGGCTGGAGTGCAGTGGCTCAAGAACACCTGGGAAATTCAACTCGCAACCTCTGCCTCCCAGGTTCAAGTGATTCTCATGCCTTAGCTTCCTGAGTATCTGGGACTACAGTCACACACCACAACACCCTACTAATTTTTGTATTTTTAGTACCGACAAGGGTTTCACCATGTTAGCCAGGATGGTCTCAATCTCCTGGCCATGTGATCCAACTGGTCTCAGCTTCCCACAGTGCTGGGATTATAGGCATGAGCCACCCACCCTGGCCTGGGTTCTATTTTTAGCTTCTTTAAACAAAACAATGGTCAGCCAAGAATTCTGTATTCAGTGTAACCTTCATAAAAGATACAATCTTCCAGACAAACAAATGCTGAGAGAATTTGCTACTACTTCCAAGCCAGCACTAAAAGAACTGCTAAAAGCTCTAAATCTTGAAACAAGTTATCGAAATACACAAAATAGAACCCCCTTAAAGCATGAATCTCACAGGACCTACATAAAAATAACTCAATGAAAAAAAAATAACTCAAGGTATTCAGGCAACAAATAGCACAATGAATAGAACAATACCTCACGTATCAATACTAACATTGAATATAAATGGCCTAAATGCTCCACTTAAAAGATACAGAATGGCAGAATGGGTAAGAAATTACCAACCAAGTTTCTGCTGTCTTCAGGAGACTCCTCTAACACATAAGAACTGACATAACTTAAGGGAAGTAGAAAAAGATATTCCATGCAAATGGACACCAAAAGTGAGCATGAGAAGCTATTCTTATACCAGACATAACTAACTTTAAAGCAACAGCAGTTTAAAAAGACAAAAAGGGACATTATATAATTATAAAAGGACTAGTCCAACAGAAAAATATTGCAATTCTAAATATATATGCACCTAACACTGGAACTACCAAATTTATAAAACAATTACTATTAGACCTAAGAAATGAGATAGGTGGCAACACAATAATAGTCAGAGAATTTAATACTGCACGGACAGCACTAAACAGGTTATCAAGACAGAAAATCAACACAGAAACAATGTACCTAAACTATATCCTACAACAAATGGACTTAACAGACACTTATGACCATTCTACTTAACAACTGTAGAATATACATTCTATTCATCAGTACAAGGAATATTCTCCAAGGTAAACCATATGATAGGCCACAATACAAGTCCCAGTAAATTTAAGAACATCAAAATTGTATCAAGTACTCTGTGAGATTACAATGGAAAACAATTGGGAATTGACTCCAAAAGGAACCTCAAAATCATGCAAACACATGGAAATTAAATAATCTGCTCCTGAATAATTTTGGGTTCAACAATAAAATCAAGATGGAAATTTAAAAATTCTTTGAACTGAACAATAATAGTGACACAACATATCAAAACCTCTGGGACACAGCAAAAGCAGTGCTAGGAGGAACGTTTATAGCATTAAGTGCCTACATCAAAAAGTTTGAAAGAGCAAAAATAGACAATCTAAGGTCACATCTCACAGAACTGGAGCAAGAAGGACAATCCAAACCCAAATCCAGCAGAATAAAAGAAATAAAAAAGATCAGAGCAGAACTAAATGAAATTGAAACAAAGAAAAATAAAATGAAACAAAAAACCTGGTTCTTTGAAATGATAAATAAAATTGATAGACCACTAGCAAGATTAACCAAGAAAACAAGAGAGAAGATCCAAATAAGCTCAACTAGAAATGAAACAGGAGCCATTACAACTGATACCACTAAATACAAAAGATTATTCAAGACTTCCATGAACACCTTTACATGCATAAAGTAGAAAACCTAGAGGAGACAGATAAATTTCTGAAAATATACCACCCTTCTAGGTTAAACCAGGAAGATATGGAATCCCTGAACAGACCGATAACAAGCATAAAGATTGAAATTGTGATTTTTTAAAATGCCAACAACAACAAAAAAAGTCCAGGACCAGATAGATTCACAGTTGAATTCTATCAGACATTCAAAGAAGAATTGGTGCCAATCCTATAAGACACTATTCCACATGACAGACAAAGAGGGAATCCTCCCTAAATCACTCTGTGAAGCCGGTATCATCCTCATACCAAAGCCAGGGAATCACACACACACACACACACACACACACACACACTACAGACCAACATTTCTGATGAACATAGATGCAAAAATCCTCAGTCAAATACTAGTGAACTGAATCCAACAGCATATCAAAAAGATAATCCACCAGGATCAAGTAGGATGCAGGGATGGTTTAACATACCCAAGTCAACAAATGTGATAAACCACAGAAACAAAATTTAAAACAAAAATCACATGATCATCTCAATAGCTGCAGAAAAAGCATTTGACAAAACCCAGCATCCCTTATGATTAAAACCCTCATCAACAAAATTGGCATATCTTAAGGTAATAAAAGGCATATACGACAAACTCACAGCCAACGTTATACCAAAAGGGGAAAAATTGAAAACATTCCCCTTGAGAACTGGAATAGGAGACAGATGCCCACTTTCACCACTCCTATTCAACATAGTACTGGAAGTCCTAGCCAGAGCAATCAGACAAGAGGAAGAAATATAGGGCATTCAAATTAGTAAAAAGTAAGTCACACTGTAACTCTTTGCTGATGATATGATCATATACCTAGAAAGCCCTAAAGACTCATCCACAAAGCTCCCAGAACACGTAATTAAATTCAGCAAAGTTTCAGGATGCAAAATTAATACACACAAATAAGTAGCTCTGCTGTACACCAGCAGCAATCAAACTGAGAATCAAATCAAGAACTCAACACCTTTCAAAATAGAAAAAAAAACTTAGGAATATACCTAATCAAGGACATGAAAGACCACTATAAGTGAAACTACAAAACACTGCTGAATGAAATAATAGGTGACACAATAAATGGAAACACATCCTATGCTCATGGATGAGTAGAACCAATATTGTAAAAATTACCATACTGCCAAAAGCAATCTACACATTCAATGTGATTCCCATCAAAATACCACCACCGTTCTTCACAGAACTAGAAAAAAATCCTAAAATTCATATGGAACCAAAAAAGTGTGCACATAGCCAAAGCAAGACTTAGCAAAAAGAACAAATCTAGAGGCATCACATTACCAACTTCAAACTAAACTATACTATATTATACTATACTGTACTATACTATACTGCCAAAGTCACCAAAACACCACAGTACTGATATAAAAAATAGGCACACAGACTGGTGGAACAGAACAGAAAACCCAGAAATAAACCCAAATACTTACAGACGAATACTTACCCAAATACAACAAAGCAAACAAAAACATAAAGTGGGAAAAAGATACCTTATTCCACAAATGGTGCTGGGATAATTAGCAAGTCACATGTAGAAAAATGAAACTAGATTCTCATCTCTCACCTTAAACAAAAATCAACTCAAGATGGATCAAAGATTTAAATCTAAGACTTGAAACCATAAAGATTCTACAAGGTAACATCAGAAAAACCCTTCAAGACATTGGCTTAGGCAAATACTTTATGACCAAAAATCCGAAAGCACATGCAACAAAAAGATAAATAAGTATGACTTAATTAAACTAAAAAGCTTCTGTACAGAAAAAGAAATAATCAACAGAGTTAACAATCCACAGAGTGAAAGAAAATCTTCACAATCTATGTATATCCAACAAAGGACTAATATTCAGAATCTACGAAGAACTCAAAAAAATCAGCAAGAAAAAAGAAAAAGAACAATCCCATCAAAAAGTGAGCAAAGAAATGAAGAGACAGTTCTCAAAAGAAGATATACAAATGGCCAATAAGCATATGGAAAAATGCTCAACATCACTAATTATCAGGGAAATGCAAATCAAGCCCACAATGCCATACCATCTCACTCCTGCAAGAATGAACATAATCAGTGATTAATGTTGGCATGGATGTGGTGAAATGGGAACACTTTTACACTGTTGGTGGGAATGTAAACTAGTTCAACCACTATGGAAAACAGTGTGGACGTTCCTTAAAGAGCAGTAGATCTACCATTTGATCCAGCTGTCCCACTACTAGGTATCCACCCAGGGGAAAAGAAGTCATAATACAAAAAAGATACCTGCACATATATGTTTATAGCAGTACAATTTGCAATTGCAAAAATATGGAATTAGCCAAATGCCCATCAGTCAACAAGTGGATAAAGAAAATATGAGATACACAAACACACACACGCGCACACACACACACACACATATCATGGAATACTACTGAGTCATAGAAGGAACAAAATAATGGCATTTGCAGAAAACCAGATGGAATTGGAGACTACTATTCTAAGTGAAGTAACTCAGGAGTGGAAAAGTAAATATATGTTCTCACTCGTGTCAGAGCTAAGCTATGAAGATGCAAAAAGCGTAAAAATGACACATTGAATTTTGAGGATTTGGGGGAAAGGGTGGGGGTTGCTAAGAGATAAAAGACTACATATTAGGATAATCCCAGAACTTTGGGAGGCCAAGGCAAGCGGATCACGATGTCAAGAGATCGAGACTATCCTGGCCAACATGATGAAACCCCATCTCTACTAAAAATACAAAAATTAGCTAGGCATGGTGACATGCACCTGTGGTCCCCACTACTTGGGAGACTGAAGCAGAAGAATTGCTTGAACCTAGAAGGCAAAGGTTGCAGTGAGCTGAGATCATGCCACTGCACTCCAGCCTGATGAGAGAGTAAGACATCCAAAAAAAAAAAAAAAGACTATACATTGGGTATAGTGTGCACTGCTCAGTGGTGAGTGCACCAAAATTTCAGAAATCACCAGTGAAGAATTTATTCATATAACCAAACACCACCTGTTCCCCAAAAGCCTATTGAAATTAAAAAAAAAAATTAAAGAAAAGGCATCTGTGGTGATTAACACTGAGTGTCAACTTGATTGGCTGGAAGGATACAAAGTATTCCTGGGTGTGTCTATGAGGGCGTCGTCAAAGAAGATTAACATTTGAGTTGGTGGACTGGGGAAGGCAGACTCACCCTCAATCTAGGTGGGCACAATCTAATCAGCTGCCAGCATGGCTAGACTAAAAGTAGGCAGAAGAGCATGAAAAGACTAAATTGGCTTAGCCTCCCAGCCTACATCTTTCTACCATGATGGTTGCTTCCTGCCCTTAAACGTTGGACTCTAAGTTCTTCAGCTTTGGGACTCAGACTGGCTTCCTTGTCCCTCGGCTTGCAGATAGCCTATTGTGGGACCTCGCCCTGTGATAATGAGTCAATACTCTTTAATAAGCTCCCTTTTATGTATACATCTATCCTACTAGTTCTGTTCCTCTAGAAAGCCCTGACTAATACAGCATCCAAATAAGAAGAGAGGAATTCAAATTATCCCTGTTTACATGCAACATGATTCTCTATCTAGAAATCCCCATAGTCTCAGCCCCAAAACTCCTTCAGCTGATAAACAACAGCAGCAAAGTTTCAGAATAAAAAAAATGTACAAAAATCACTAGCATTCCTATACACCAACAATAACCAAGTCAAAAACTAAATCAGGAACCCAATCCCATTCACAATTACCACAAAAAGAATAAAATACCTAGGAATACAGCTAACCAGGGAAGTGAAAGATTTCTAGTGAGAATTATAAAACTCTGCTCAAAGAAATCAGAGGTGACACAAACAAATGGAGTAACATTCATTGCTCATGGATAGAAAGAATCAATGTCATTACAGCGCCCAGACTGCCCAGAGCAATTTACAGATTCAGTGCTAATCCTATAAAACTACCAATGACATTCTTCAAAAAACTAAAAAAAAAAAAAAAACTATTTTAAAATTCATATGGAACTAAAAAAAAAGAGCCTGAAGAGCCAACACAATTCTATGTAAAAAGAGCAAACCTGGAGGCATCATGTCACTCAACTTCACACTGTACTATAGAGCTATAGTAACCAAAACAGCATGATGCTGGTACAAAAACAGACACATAGACCAATGGAACAGAATAGAGAGACAAGAAATAAGACTGGACACCTGAAACCATCTGATCTTCCCCAAAACTGACAAAAACAATGGGAAAAGGACTTCCTATTCAATAAATGGTGCTGGCATAACTGGCTAGCCATATGCAGAAGATTGTATATATCACATAAAACATGCAGAAGATTTCTTATATCATATGCAAAAATCAAATCAAAGTGGATTAAAGACTGAAATGTAAAACTGAAAACTACAAAAACTGTGGAAGACAATCTAGGCAATACCATCCTGGACATAGGAACAGGCAAAGATTTTATGTTGAAGATGCCAAAAACAATCTCAACCAAAGTAAAACTTGACAAATGGAACCTAATTAAACTACAGAGCTTCTGCACAGCAAAAGAAGCTATCAACAGAGTAAACAGACAATCTACAGAATGGGAGTATCCAAAGAAAAAATGACAAATTTATTTGAAAGGATTGATAAAGGGATTTCCACCAAGATGGCCAAATAGGAACAGATCCAGAGCACAGTTCCCAGCGAGAGTGATGCAAAAGGCAAGCAATTTCCGCATTTCCAACCAAGGTAACAGGTTCATTTCAATGGGACTGGTTGGACAGCGAGTGTAGCCCAAGGAAGGCAAACTGAGGCAGGGCGGGACACTGCTTCACCTGGGAAGTGCAACTGGACAGAGGATCAGGGACTCTTTCCCTCCGGTACTCCAGTTCAGATACTCTGCTTCTCCCATCATCTTTGCAACCCACAGCCAAGGAGATCCCCACCAGGCTGAAAAGCACCTCAAGTTACTAACACAGATCTGAGCAGCAGCTCCGGCCAGTGCTATGGGTTATTGGCACAAATCTGGGCAAACATTTTGGACCACCACCGAAAGCTCCTGGATGATGAAACTCCCTGCTCCCCAGAAAGCAGGGGAGCTGAAAGCAGGGAGACAGGTGGTACAGCTTGGCAGGTCCCACCCCGAGAAAGACCACCAGCAAACTGAAGCCCACTTGCTTGAGAGTTTTGCAGCTAGCACATCAGTTCCAGCTCAACCCAGGACAATCAAGCTTGGTCAGGGGAAGGGTGTCCACCACAGCTGACCTTACCTGTGTAAACAAAAGAAGCTTACACAGCAGCTGGACTGAGCCTATGGCAGCCCAGCAATGCCCCTGCAGGCAGACAAGGGACAGACTGCCTCTTCAAGTGACTCCCTGACCCCTGTATAACCAAAAAGACACAAAATAAAGGAGAGCTCTGTCTGACAACTGGCGGGTGCCTTTCTAGGACAAAGGTACTGGAGGAAAGATCAGGCAGCAATCCTTGCTGTGCTGCAGCCCCCGCAGGTGATTCCCAGGCAAGCAAGATCTGGAGTGGACCTCCAGCAGTCCTAAAGCAGAGGGGCCTAACTGTTAGAAGGAAAACTAAAAAACAAAATGAAATAGCTTCAACATCTACCAAAAGGACGTCCACTCAGAGACCCAAACTGAAATCACCAACTTCAAAGACCAAAGATAGATGAATCCACAAAGATGGGAAGAAACCAGTGCAAAAAGGATGAAATCATCAGAGACCAGAACGCCTCTCCTCCTCCAAGGGAGCAAAACTCCTCACCGGCAAAGGAACAAAACAAGATGGAGAATGAGTTTGACGAACTGACAGGAGCAGGCTTCAGAAGGTGGGTAATAACAAACTTCTCTGAGCTAAGGAATATGTTCTAACCCAATGCAAACAAACTAAAAACACTGAAAAAGACAAAATGCTAACTAGAATAACAGGCTTAGAGAAGAACATAAATGACTTGATGGAGCTGAAAAACAAAGCACCAAGAACTTCACAAAGTATACACAAGTTTCAATAGCCAAATCTATCAAGCAGAAGAAAGGCTATCAGAAATAAAATGAGAAGGCAAAATTAGAGAAAAAAGAGTGAAAAGAAATGATCAAAGCCTCCAAGAAATATAGGATTATGTGAAAAGACCTAATCTACGCTTGATTGGTGTACCTGAAAGTGACAGAGAGAATGAATCCAAGCTGGAAAACACTCTTTAGGATATTATGCTGGAGAACTTCCCCAGCCTAGCAAGGCAGGCCATCATTCAATTCCGGAAAATACAGAGAACACCACAAAGATATTCCTTGAGAGGAGCAACCCCAAGGCACATAATTGTTAGATTCACCAGGGTTGAAATGAAGGAAAAAAATTTGAGGGCAGCCAGAGAGAAAGGTCAGGTCACTCACAAAGGGAAGCCCATCAGACTCACAGTGGATCTCTTGGCAGAAACCCTACAAGCCAGAAGAGAGTGGGGGCCAATATTCAACATGCTTAAAGAAAAAAACTTTTAACTCAGAATCTCATATCCAGCCAAGCTAAGCTTCATAAGGGAAGGACAAATAAAATCCTTTATGGACAAGCAATAGCTAAGAGATTTCATCACCACCAGACCTGCCTTATAAGAGCTGCTGAGAGAAGCACTAAACATGGAAAGGAACAACCAGTACCAGCCACTGAAAAACGTACCAAATTATAAAGACCAATAATGCAGTGAAGAAACTGTGTCAATCAATGGGCAAAACAACCAGCCAGTAACAAAATGGCAGGGTCAAATTCACACATAACAATATTAACCTTAAATGTAAATGGCCTAAATGAACCAATCAAAAGACAGAGACTGGCAAACTGGATAAAAAGTCAATATTCATCTGTGTGCTGTATTCAGGAGACTCATCTCACATGCAAAGACACACAGAGACTCAAAATAAAGGGATGGAATAAGATTTACCAAGAAAATAGAGAGAAAAAAAAAAGCAGGGGTTGCAATCCTAGCCTCTGATAAAACGGACTTTAAACCAACAAAGACCAAAAGAGACAAAGAATGACATTACATAATGGTAAAGGGATCAATGCAACAAGAAGAGCTACTATCCTAAATATATATGCATCCAATATAGGAGTACCCAGATGCATAAAGCAAGTTCTTGATGACCTACAAAGAGACTTAGACTCCCACACAATAATAGTGAGAGACTTTAACACCCCATTGTCAATATTAGACAGAGCAACGAGACAGAAAATCAACAAGGATATCCAGGGCTTGAACACAGATCTGGACCAAGTGGCCCTAAGAGACATCTGCAGAACTCTCCACCCCAAATCCACAGAATATGCATTCTTCTCAGCACCACATTGCACTTACTCTAAAATTGATCACAGAATTGACCACAGTAAATCACTCCTCGGCAAATGCAAAAGAATGGAAATCATAGAAAACAGTCTCTCAGACCACATTGCATTCAAATTAGAACTCAGGATTAAGAAACTGACTCAAAACCGCAAAAATACATGGAAACCAAACAACTTGCTCCTGACGACTAGATAAACAATGAAATTAAGACAGAAATAAAGATGTTCTTTGGAACCAATGAACAAAGACACAAGGTACCAGAATCTCTGGGACACCTTTAAAGAAGTGTCTAGAGGGAAATTTATAGCAATAAATGCCCACATGAGAAGCAAAGAAAGATCTAAAATTGATAGCCTATTGTCAAAATTGAAAGACCTAGAGGAGCAAAATCAAAAAACTCAAAAGCTAGCAGAAGACAAGAAATAACTAAGATCAGAGCAGAATTGAAAGAGACAGAGACAGACAAAAAAAAACTTCTAAAAATCAATAAATCCAGGAACTGGTTTTTTGAAAAGATTAACAAAATAGACCACTAGACAGATTAATAATAAAGAAAAGAGAGAAGAATCTAATAGATGTAATAAAAAATGATAAAGGGGCTATCACCACCGATTCCACAGAAACACAAACTACCATCAGAGATTACTACAAACAAATCTATGCACATAAGCCAGTAAATCTGGAAGAAATGGATAAACTCCTGGACACATACACCCTCCCAAGACTAAACCAGGAAGAGGTTGAATCCCTGAATAGACCAATAACAAGGTCTCAAGTTGAGGCAGCAATTAATAGCCCACCAACCAAGAAAAAGTCCAGGCCCAGAGGGGTTCACAGTCAAATTCTACCAGATGTACAAACATGAGCTGGTACAATTCCTTCTGAAACTGTTTCAAATAATGCAAAAAGAGGGAAGCCTCCCTAACTCATTTTATGAGACCAACATCATCCTGATACCAAAACCAGGCAGAGACACAACTAAAAAGAAAACTTCAGGCTAATATCAATGATGAGCATAGATGCAAAAATCTTCAATAAAATACTGGCAAACTGTATGCAATAACACATCAAAAAGCGTATCCATCATGAGCAAGTAGGCTTCATCCCAGGGATGCGAGGTTGGTTCAACATATGCAAATCTATAAATGCAATCCACCAGATAAACAGAATGAAAGACAAAAGCCACATGATCATCTCAATACATGCAGAGAAGGCCTTCAACTAAATTTTACAGCCCTTTATGCTAAAAACTCTCAATAAACTAGGTATTGATGGAAAGTATCTCAAAATAATAAAAGCTGTTTACAACAAACCCACAGTCAACATCATATTGAATGGGCAAAAACTGGAAGCATTCCCTTTGAAAACCAGCACTAGTCAAGTATGGTTGACTATCTCTCACCATTCCTATTCAATATAGTATTGGAAACTCTGGCCAGAGCAATCAGACAAGAAAAAGAAAAAGAAATAAAGGATATTCAACTAGGAACAGAGGAAGTCAAACTGTCTCTATTATCAGACGACATGATTGTATATTTAGAAGACCCCATCATCTCAGCCCAACATCTCCTTAAGATGATAAGCAACTTCAGCAAAGTCTCGGGACACAAAATCAATGCGCAGAAATCACAAGCATTTCTATACACTAACAACAGACTAACAGAGAGCCAAATCATGAGCAAACTCCCATTCACAATTGCTACAAAGAGAATAAAATAACTAGGAATAAAACTAACAAGGGATGTGAAGGACCTCTTCAAGGAGAACTCCAAACCACTGCTCAGGTTAATAGGAGAGGACACAAACAGATAGAAAAATATTCCATGCTCATTGTTAGGAAGAATCAATATCATGAAAATGGCCATACTGCCCAAAGTAATTTATAGATTCAACACTATCCCCATCAAGCTACCACTGATTTACAAGAAAAAAACAAACCCATTCAAAAGTTGGCAAAGGATATAAACAGACACTTTTCAAAAGAAGACATTTATGAGGCCAATAAACATGAAAAATAAAACATGAAAAAATTCTCAACATCACTGGTTATTAGAGAAATGCAAATCAAAACCACATTGAGATACCATCTCACTCCAGTTACAATGGCAATCATTAAAAAATTTGGAGACAACAGATGCTGGAGAGGATGTGGAGAAATAGAAACATTTTTACACTGTTGGTGGGAATGTAAATTAGTTCAACCATTGTGGAAGACAGTGTGGCGATTCCTCGAAAATCTAGAAATAGAAATTCCATTTGACCCACCCATCCTATTACTGGATATATACCCAAAGGATTATAAATCATTCTTTTATAAAGACACATGCACACGTATGTTCATTGCAGCACTGTTTACAATAACAAAGACCTGGAACCAACCCAAATGCCCATCGATGATAGACTGGACAAGGAAAATGTGGCACATATACCCTATGGAATACTACACAGCCATATAAAAGGATGAGTTCACGACCTTTGTAAGGATATAGATGAATCTGGAAACCATCATTCTCAACAAACTGACACAAAAACAGAAAACCAAACACCACATGTTCTCACTCATAGGCAGGTGTTGAACAATGGGAAAACATGGGCACAGGGAGGGGAACATCAAACACTAGGGTCTGTTGGGGGTAAGGGACTAGGGGAGGGACAGCAGGGGATGGGGAGAAAAAAAGAAAAGAAAGGAAACTTAAATCTTTACCTACAATAATGGAAAGTCAATAAATGATAAATGTAAAAGAAAGATCGATAAAAGACTAACAGTCATGTCAATAGAAACAGTATTAGCTAGAAGACAATGGAGTGATGTCATCAAAATGCTGAAAAAAAGTAACTGCCAACTAGGTTCTATTTTGCAAGATAGCAACATAGTTTTTATAAGTGAAGCGAAATTCTCATAATAGACAATTACATTTTTAAGTGTACATTTCAGTGGCACTTAGTGTATTCACAATGTTGTGTGACCACCATCTCTGTAGTTTTAATTTTTTTTCATCACCCCAAAAAAACATCCATCTCTTCCCATTCCCTCGTCCCCCAAATTCCTGCAACCACAAATCTTCTTTCTGACTGTATGGATTTACCTTCTGGATTATTTTTGTATAAATCAAATTATACAATATTGTCAAACTTCGTTTTTCCTAGCATAAAGTTTTTATGACCTCATGGAAAATGGTAGAGTAGGAATCTCCAAGAATCATTCCCTCCATCAAAGCAACTATTCAGCTACCAAAACCCATCAAAATCAATTATTTCGTAACTCTGGAATCTAACCAAACAGTTATAGCAAACAGGAGAATGTCTAATGAAAAAGGTGGCTAGTAAATTTTGGCATTTTTTTCATAGCAACTGCCATCTCTTATTCCCTGGTCCATGGTAGCCATGAGGATAGTGATACACATTTCTGTTATGGCTTAATTGTGCAAGGTTGGCAATAAAAACTTTGTCCTCCAAAAACTGGGATTGTGTGTTTTGATCTGTCTGATAGCTCACTGAAGAACTGGCACAGAAGCTTCATATTGTTTCAACACTCTCAGGCAGGAATGGCTTCCCTGGTGACATCTGTCAAAATTATTTAAAGAAATAATCTTTTTTCTCTTTTAAAATTTTTTTTTTTTTTGAGACGGAGTTTCGCTCTTGTTACCCAGGCTGGAGTGCAATGGCACGATCTCGGCTCACTGCAACCTCCGCCTCTTGGGTTCAGGCAATTCTCCTGCCTCAGCCTCCTGAGTAGCTGGGATTACAGGCACGTGCCACCATACCCAGCTAATTTTTTGTATTGTTAGTAAAGATGGAGTTTCACCATGTTGACCAGGATGGTCTCGATCTCTTGACCTCATGATCCACCTGCCTCAGCCTCCCAAAGTGCTGGGATTACAGGCTTGAGCCACCGCGCCCGGCCTTTTTTAAATTTTTTTATCCAGATATTTAAGGAAGTTTCTTTCAAGTCACTGGCTGACTACAGAGATAAATAGACACATCAGTCATTACACATGATAAGGAATACTTGTCACATTGGATGTCATCAAGCATAGCAATATATGCATTACAGGAGTCCCAGTGTGAGAAGAGGGTTAGGAGGAAGGATGGAAAAATAATTAAAGAAATAATGAATGAAAACTTCCCAAATTTGAGGAAAGACACAAATCTACAGATCTAAAAAATTTGATGTCCGAGAAGCTCAATTACATCCAAGAAGGATGAACTCAGAGACCCACACCAAGACATATCAAACTGTTAATTAAACTGTTAAAAAAGAGAATCTTGCAAGCAGCAAGAAAGAATTGACTTGTCACATATAAATGAGGTAGGATCTGGGGCTCAGACAGCAGACCAGATTGAGAACTAGCTAAAACAGGGCTGGGAAGAAAACAGCTTCCAATCAGACACACCCACCAGTGTGCCATGTCAATTTACCATTGCCATGGCAACACCCAAGAGCTACAGCCCCATTCTATGGCAATAACCCAATGACCCAAAAGTTACTGCTCTTTTCCCTAGAAATTCCTGCATACCCACTCCTTATCTGCATGCAATTAAAAGTGGGTATAAATATGACTGCAAAACTGCCCTGAGCTGCTACTCTCTGCTTATAGGGTAGCCCTGCTCTGCAGTAGCAGTCATGGAGCTGTAACACTGCCAGAATTATAAAACTGCCTCTTAAATAAAACTGTTTTCTTCTGCCTCTGGCTTTCCCTTGAATTCTTTCCTGGGCAAAGCCAAGAACTCTAGTGAACTAAGCTCCACTTTGTAGCTCACCTGCCGTGCATCACACGGAATTCTCAACAAGAGTAACAACTCGTTTCTCGTCAGAAACCATGGAGGCCAAAAAAACATGGGATGATACATTTAAAGTACACTTTTTAAAAATCCTTATCCCTTCACAAAAGCAAGCAAAACAACCAGAATATAAAGAAAAAAGAACTACAGACAACTCAACAAAGTTGGATGACAAGTGGGAGGGGAAAGATTAGTGATTATAAGTTTATCTTGGGCCTAAGAATCCTGAAAACTAATCAGTAAAATTTCCTTTCCAGGACAGAGTCGCACATTGGGAAGAACTGTGAGCAATAGAATCCAAAAAAGAAGAGGGGTGAAGAAAGTACATGAGTCCTATAATATTGAGAAAGGAGAAGACAGGAAGCAGATTTCAGAAATCACTATGAGGTCATAATTTTGAAAAGTCTTGAGTTACAAAAGAAGAGAGAGTCTTGTTTGTTTCTTTCTTTCTTTCTTTCTTTTTGTTTTTTCGTTTTTGTTTTGTCTTTTGAGACAGAGTCTTGCTCTGTTGCCCAGGCTGGAGTGCAGTGGCACAATCTCAGCTCACTGCAACCTCTGCCTCCCAGGTTCAACCGATTCTCCTGCTTCAGCCTCCCAAGTAGCTAAGATTACAGGCACCTACCACCATGCCCAGCTAAGTTTTGTATTTTTAGTAGAGACGAGGTAGAAGAAAGAGTCTTTGAGCCCTGAAGCTAGGTAAGCTATCCTAGAAAACTTCCAGTCCCTTGCATAGTAAACTCTCCCCAAAAATACAAGAAAAGCCCCTTCATTTGAACAGGTGCAACAGAAAAAGATTGTGCTCTATCCTACATCAAAATACCACAAGTACTTTCTGCTTAATGTTAGTAACCTTCCTGAATATCAGACAATCTGCACAAAAATGCTAATTAGAGGCTATTTTCCCTTTATTTTAAATGGTAAAAACTATAAGCATTACATATTAGGGCCACTAACACCTAGTGTGTACAATTTAACAAAGCACTGTCACACAGGTTCACGGAAGTGTGAATATGGTAAGAGATGTTCTATGTGATTGTTAATTTTTCATGTTTTTTCTATATTTTTAGCAATTATTTATAATTCCCAAGTAACATTTATTTAATCCAAAAATAATAATAACATTTCCTTTTTAAAAACAAAAAGGACACTTTGGGTCTTGTTTGAAAAGATCAGTTCTTAACCTTTAAGACACAGGTCAGACACACATACAAATACATTGTTAAGGATGATGATGTAAAAAGTCTCCCCTTCCAGCAACCTCAGGAAGACACTAGAATACTCTGTTGCATTCTGAATATAAACATCAGAGCCTGAAGTTTCTGACTTCAAGACCAAGGCTTTTCCTCAGTATTGCTCTGTTCTGGGACTGTACTTTTCTCTCTCTTTTTTTTTTCTTTACTTTTTCTTTTATTTTTATTTGACATGTAATAATTGTTTGTATCTTCTCTTTCATATGAATTTTTTTTTTGAGACAAGTTCTTCCTCTATTGCCCAGGCTGGAGGGCAGTGGAGCAAACACAGCTCACTGAAGTCCCAAATTCCTGGGCTCAAGTGAGCCTCCCATCTCAGCCTCCAGAGGAGCTGGGGCCACCAGCATGCCTAGCTAATTTTTTTTTTTTTTTTTTTTTAAAGAGAAAATCTTGCCATGTTGCTCAGGCAATCCTCCCAACTCATCTTCCCAAAGTGCTAAGATTACAGGTGTGAGCCATCACTTTCGGCTAGTAGAAATTCTTTGACAGTTTTTTGACAGATTTTTTTCCCCAAGATAAATAGAAAACTTTCCCAGCCTTTTAACTTTTAAAAAACTTTTAAGCTTAAGATGCCCTTTTCTCAAACCCGCCAACCTGGCCCTTCATGCTTGCTCAAAAGAGATTTCTAGAAGCCAATGTGAGAAAGCTGCACACTATATGATTCAAATTATATAACATTCTAGAAAAGGCAAAACTATGGAGACAGTACAAAGATCAGTGGTTGCTAGGGGTTGGAGGAAGAAAGGCATGAATAGTCAGAGCACAGATGATTTTTTAGCAAAGTGATTGGGATTTGAACTTAAATCTCCAAAGTCGAATACATGTCAAAGTGAATACATGTCATACATTTGACAAAACCCACAGAATGTAAAACACCAAGAGTGATCCATAATGTAAACCATAGACTTTGGGTGACAATACTATGTCATTGTAGGTTCGTTAAATGTAACAAATATTATACTCTGGCGGAGGGTGTTGATAATCAGGGAAGCTGGAAGGGAGGGGTGATATGTGGGAACTCCCTGTACTTTCTGCTTAATTTTTCTGTGAACCTGAAACTTCTCTAAAAAGATAAATTCTATCAGAAATGTAAACAAAAAAGAATGGAGAATGAGAGAGAGAGATTTTTTTACAAGAATGCATAGAGGTCTTAAAAAGGATGATTAGATGGGAACTTTTAGACTCTAGAAGGGCACAGCAGTGCAGCGAAGCTTTCATATGGGTATGAGCTGTCGTGCACATGGCTCCTACCTGAAAATCTAGTTCTGGAATCAGGGACTGCTGGCCGACATCTCAGTACTTTTCACCCTGCAGGCTTAATTAGGCTTCCGCTTATATCCCTCTCCCTGAATATGGTATTTTGAAAGTCAGCGTTGCCCAGGAGGCATCTCCTTTGTGTTTATGAGAGAGCTGCATTGTCCCTTGCTCAGCTCTCTCAGGCTCTCCAGAGCTCAGGACCTCCAGAAGAATGGAGCCCTCCTGGCTTCAGGAACTCATGGCTCACCCCTTCTTGCTGCTAATCCTCTTCTGCATGTCCCTGCTGCTGTTTCAAGTAATCAGGTTGTACCAGAGGAGGAGATGGCTGATCAGAGCCCTGCACCTGTTTCCTGCAACCCCAACCACTGGTTCTATGGCCACAAGGAGGTAAGAGGAGAAAATTAGTTTGGAAGGTTAAAGGACAGAAAGATGAGGTATTAAAAAAAAAAAAAAAAACCAGCACAGACTGGTGGGGCATTATGTAATATGCAAGATGCTTTCATACCAATCTCATTTTGATTTTTACCAAAATTCTATGATATGGGGAGGAAAGATATTGTTATTCTTATTTTATGGCTAAGAAAACTGAAGCCTAAAATAGAGATGCTACTTTCCCATGCTAACCACCTCATAAATGATAGAAATGAAACTTGAACCTTAGTCTTCTGATTCAAGGCCAAGTTCCTTACTACTTTCAGGACTGGGTGTTCTACAGAGAAATAGAGCAAGCCGATTGTTAACAGGAAACATGCAAAAACGTTACAGCCACTCATGAAGCTGGAAATAGGAAAACATTTAGCAAATTAGAAAGGAAAGTAGAAAGATGAGCAGCAACCACAAAAGAGTAAAAGGCATGTGAGATTTCGCTGCTTTGCAGGCAAATACGCATGAGTGGGCATATCCAGAGCAAAGACGAGGCAGGGAGCCAGTGGTTCCTAAGGATTTACCTTGTGCCAGGAATTTTATGTTTATAACTTCACTTAATTTTCATGGCAGCTTTGTGAAATAGATTTGGTTTTCCTATTAAAAATATTAGGAAATCATGGCCCTGATGACCTAGATAATGAGTAAGGCGTCAGATTGGGATTTGAACTTAAATCTCCAAAGTTGACACTGGGGTGACTGGGATTTGAACTTAAATCTCCAAAGTTGATGCTGGAGTGAGAAGATCAATCACTCAGCAACAGGTTCTGAGCACTTGCCCTGTGCCCGGAAGATTCCGTGGAAATGCTGGAGACACATGGAGAAGACAACTTGCCTTCAGCAGAGTGTGAACCTGTCTGATGGGGTGTTGTCCACAGGCCCTCAACTTAGCACATGGTACATCTGAGGGAAAGGGGTTCTCCTGGAGTGACAACGTTTACTAACCAGTCATGACTTATCTTAACAGTTTTATCCAGTAAAGGAGTTTGAGGTGTATCATGAGCTGATGCAAAAATACCCATGTGCCATTCCCCTGTGGCTTGGACCCTTTACAATGTTCTTCAATGTCCATGACCCAGACTATGTCAAGATTCTCCTGAAAAGAAACGGTAAAAACCAAGAGGGGCTCACAGTACACAGCAGCAACAAAGAGGGTCTCAGGTGTCTGCAGCACTAGGGAAGGACAGGTTGAAGCATTTTTAAGGGAAATCCATCATTCGATATGTTGAAGGGAAGATCCCACATCCTCCTTGACATCATATTCAGGACTCCATTGAAGGCTATTGTAAAGGATTCTCAGATCCATTTCCAAGCAACCTTATCTCCCTACATTGCAAATGTTTTCTGATCCTTCTATCACATTTAATTACCTCAAACCCCCAGGACTACCACTGACCACCACTGTGAACATACGATGGGTTGGGGGTGGAGAGGTGGTTTGCTTACAACTGGCTTAATGCCAGTGTTGGACAGCGGTGGGTGTTCCCCATATATGCTTTGCCCACTAATGATGCCTGTCCTCTGGGAATGGCCAGTGCCAGGTGGAAGAATTGGCAAGTGGACACCAGTTCTCCATCAGGTCCCTAGTGTGGGAATTCCATGGAATTGCAGAGCTGCTTCTTGGCTGTGGCAAGATGCGTATAGGATTCCCCCACTGGGCTTTCCTCAACTGCCTGTTGGTGTATAAGGCTGGCCTTTGCCTCACTCTCTCAGCTACCTAGATACTCAGTTATAAAATGCCTCCACACCTTTCTTGGTGCTTCTGCCAAATTTCAAGCAGCCTGTGGCTCTCTCATGTGACAGGGCACTCTGCCAGAATCACCACCTCAGCTTCCTTCCTGGTAATGGTGCAAGAAATGTCTGAGTATCCAGTTTCAAACTTTTCTCCGCCCCCCTTATGTTCTGCCCTCACCTTTGGACATTTGCCCGAAGGGGATGAAAGAAGAAAGCGATTGTTTCTCCTTTGGAGTTATTTTCTCTTCTTTATGTACAAATTCTCTTCTTCAGTGTGCTCACTCCCTCGAGGAGGGAGTCTTCATTTCTGGCTGTTTTTCTTTTTTGTGTGGTTGTTTGCTTGTGAGGGCATTTGGGCAGGCCATACAGGGAAAGCCATCCCTCCTGTTCATATCTCCTCCAGTCCCCATTGTCTTCAACTCAGAGCCTTAGCTCCTCCCCAGAGAAGCCAACAAGTTCTCTCCCACTCTCGCTTTCTCTCTCACTGTTTTGTTTTCTTTTCCTTTGGTTTGTATTCCCCGCTGGTGCCTAAAATTTCTCACCTCCTCAGAGAAAAGGATAATTTTATGCCTTGAAGTATGATAACTGTACAGTTACGTGAGAAAAGAGCAGAATAATATACAGTGTGGTGTCAAGTGACTTGTCTGTGACACATCAGTACTTTTTTTTCAGCCCCACCACAGAAGCACAGTGGCCAAAAAAGGAGAGCTGAGAATCCTGCTCTTATTGTTTCTGGCCAAAGCCACCCAGAGAGTCTTATCCCCAGCTTTTTATTTTGAAAAGTTTCAACCATACAAGAGAAATTTTGAACACCCATTATACCCTTCTCTAGTTTTATTCATGGATATCATGTTCCCATAATTGCTTTTCTTTTAATTACATTCATTTTATTGTGGTAAAATATACATAACCTAAAATTTACCATTTTAAACCACTTTTAAGTATACAGTTTAATGGCATTAAGTACATCTACATTGGTGTGCAACTATCACCTCCATCCATCTTCAGAACGTTTTCATCTACCCATACTGAAACTCTGCACACATTAAACTCTAACTCCCTATTTTCCCCTCCCCCCAGCCTCAGACAACAACCATTCTACTTTCTTTTTAAATGTCCCTTTTCTAGGTACCTCCATAAGTAGAAATCATACAATATTGTCCTTTTGAAACTGGCTTATTTCGTGTAGCATAATGTCCTCAAGGCTCATCCATGTTGTAGCATGTATAAAGATGTCCTTTCTTTTTAAGGCTGAATTTCCATTGTATGTATATACCACAATTTGTTTATTCATTCCTCTGACAACAGACATTTGGATAGCTTCTATCTGGCTTTTGTGAATAATGCTGTCATGAATGTGCATATACAAATATCCGTTTGGCTCCTTTCAATTATTTGAAAGTAGATACCAAAAAGTGGAATTACTGAGTCACATGATAATTCTATACATAATTTTTTGAAAAACTGTCATACCATTTACCACAGTGGCTGCACTATTTCACATACCCACCAAAAATGCACAAGGGTTTCAATTTCTTCACATTCTCGCTAACATTTGTTATTTTCTGGGGATTTAAAAAAATAATAATAACATCTACCCCAGCTGGGTGCAGTGGCTCACACCTGTAATCCCAACACTTTGGGAAGCCATGGCGGGCAGATCACTTGAGCCCAGGACCTCAAGACCAGCATGGGCAACATGGCGAAATCCCATCTCTATTTAAAAAAAAAAAAACCAGACCAGCTGTGGTAGCTCAGGTCTGTAATCCTAGCACTTTAAGACACCAAGGCAGGCAGACTACTTGAGGTCAGGAGTTCAAGACCAGCCTGGCCAACATGGCAAAACCCCATCTTTACTAAAAAATATATGTATAAACATTAGCCAGGCGTGGTGACACACACCTGTAGTTCCAACTACTTGGGAGACTGAGGCAGGAGAATTACTTGAACCTGAGAGGTGGGGATTGCAGTGAGTTGAGATCTCGCCATTGCACTCCAGTCTGGGTGACAGAGTGGGACTACATGTCAAGGAAAATAAAAATAAAAATAAATTGTATTATTTATAATAATAGCTATCCTAATGGATGTGAAATGGTATCTTATGATGATTTTTATTTGCATTTCTCTAATGATTAATTATGTTGAACGTCTTTTCATGTGCTTACTGGTCATTTATATATCATCTTCAGGAAAATGTCCATTCAAGTTCACTGTACCTTTTTTAACTGGTTCTTTGGTTTCTTTTGTTTTGAGTTGCAGGAGTTCTTTATATATTCTGGATATTAACCTTTACCAGATATATGATTTGTAATTATCTTCTCCCATTCTGTTGATGTCCTTTTTACTCTGTTGATAGTGTCCCTTGGTGAGCAAAAGCTTTTTATTTTATGAAGTCCAGTTTATCTATTTTTTTCTTTTGCTGCCTGTGCTTTTGGAATCATATCCAGAAGATTATTGCCAACTCCTATGTCATGAAGTTTTCCTCATGTTTTCTTCTAAGAGTTTTATAGTTGTAGCTCTCACATTCAGTTCTTTGATTCATTTAGTGTTAAATTTTATACGGTGTAGGATCTGCATTTGCTCATGGATGGATGGATGGATAGATAGATAGAATGATAGATAAATAGAGCCAAACAACCTTTTATGCCTAAGTTTTATCTGAGTTCATGGAGGTTAAAAATAGTGATTTTCTATTTCTTCTACATTTTTCAGCTTTCCCTATCTATAATAAGCAACTTTCCTCCTCTTGTAACCCCTATCGGCCTCCCTCTGTCTCATTTTCTTTTGTCTCTGTTTCTCTTTCTTTCCCTCTGTCTCTTTGTGTATCAGTATGGATTCATGGATTGTTAAGAAATCAGTGTAAAATTGTAGTAAAAGTGTTAATACTCTTCACCCTCATCCTCTCCCTCAGCACTATCCGCTCCAACCTCCTCATAATCCTTCTCAAGGGTGGCCATATTCCTCACGGGCCTCATTCATATCCCGGTGAACAAAGGCATACTTATCATGCATCATGTCAAACTCGTGGTCCAGGCAAGCTTAGGCCTCAGCAACTGCTGTGGTGTTGCTCAGCATGCACACAGTGCTCTGCACCTTGGCCAGGTCTCCACCAGGTACCTCATTGGGAGGCTGGTAATTAGTGCCAACCTTAAAGCCAGGGGGTTAACAATCCACAAACTGGATGGTGGGCTTGGTCTTGATGGGATGGTGGTGATGGCAGCGTTGACAACTTTGGGGACCATGCCCACATGGTAGAACAGGTAGCAAGCCATGTATTTATCATGGCAAGAGTCACATTTCACTATGTGGTTGGCTGGCTCAAAGCAAGCATTGATGATCTGCTACAGCAAGCTGTTCATAATAGGCTTTCTCAGTAGAGATGATGGGGGCATATGTGGTCAGAGGAAAGTGGATGCAGAGACAGGGCACCATTTTGTTCTAGAATTCTGTCAGATTAATATTCAGGGCTTCATCAAATCTGATGGAAGCAATGATGGAGGACACAATCTGGCTAATAAGGCAGTTAAGGCTAGTATAAGTTGGGCATTCAATATTGAGGTTTCTCCACAGATATCATAGATGGCCTCATTGTCTACCATGAAGGCACAATCAGAGAGCTCTATGGTGGAGATGAAGATAGAGTTATACAACTATAGCTGTGGAAATATGGGGGTATTGGGTATGTGGAGAACTACAACTCGGACTTCTTACCATAATCAACAGAAAGAACATTCCACCAGCAGAGAGGTGAACCCAGAACCAATCCCCTCAGCAAAGCAGTGAAAAACCAAGAAGCCTTGAAGACCTGTGCACTACTCAGCCAGCTTGCAAATTCAGTTCAATATTAGGTCAATAATCTCCTTGCCAATGCAATAGTGCCCTCAGGTATAGTTATAGGCGGCATCTTCCTTGCCTGTGATGAGCTGCCCAGGGTGGAAGAGCTGGCAGTAGGTTCCAGTGTGAACTTTTCAATGACTGTGGGTTCAACGTCTACAAACACTGCCCTTGTCACATGGTTAGAAGCATCTGTCTCAATGAAGAAGATGTTGAAGGAGTCGTTTCCTTCCGCAATAGTCTTGTCACTTGGCATTGCCTTCAGGCTAGATCCTATGTTCCAGGCAGTAGAGATCCCAGCAGGAACTGACAATCTGGACATCAGCCTAGCCAACATGGAGATGCACTCACATATGACAGGGACTTGTAAGGTTCTGCAAGGCTGAAGGAGGTGAAGGGACAGCAACAAGGATCTCCCACTAAAAGACTACAAAGGAGTCCAGGGGAGTAATCCATAGTGTCCTCTTACAACGCTTTTATTATCTGTAGTAATAAGTTGATAGTAATGTCCCCACTTTCATTTCTGATTGTAATAATTTGATTCGTCTCACTTTTCTTCATAGTTAATCTAAGTTTGTCAATTTTGTTAATCTTCTCACATAACTTTTTGTTAATTTTCTCTATTGTTTTTTCTGTTTTTCTTTTATCTCAGCTCTAATCTTTAACATTTCCTTCCTTCAGTAGCTTTGGGTTTCATTTGCTCCTCTTTTTCCAGTTCATTAAGGTGTACAGTTAGGTTATTAATTCAAGAACTTTTTTTAAATGAAGACATTTAAGCTATAAAAATCTCATTAAGCAATGCTCTTGCTGAATCCCATAACATTGGATATTTGTTTTCATTTTTATTTTCCTCAAAATATTTTCCAATGTCTCTTATGATTTTTTCCTTGTCCCATTGGTTGTTTAAGAATGTCTTGTTTAAGCAATGGAGAAATGATTCCCTATTTAATAAATGGTGTTGGGAAAACTAGCTAGCCATATACAGAAAGCTGAAACTGGATCCCTTCCTTACACCTTATACAAAAAATTAACTCCAGATGGATTAAAGATTTAAACATAAGATGTAAAAACATAAAAACTCTAGAAGAAAACCTAGGCAAAACCATTGAGAACATAGGCAAGGGCAAGGACTTCATGACTAAAACACCAAAAGCAATGGCAACAAAAACCAAAATGGGATCTCATTAAACTAAAGAGCTTCTGCACAGCAAAAGAAATTATCATCAGAGTGACCCAGCAGCCAACAGAATGAGAAAAAATTTTTGCAATCCACCCATCTGACAAAGGACTAATATCTAGAATCTACAAAGAGCTTAAACAATTTACAGGAAAAAAAAAACTCTATCAAAAAGTGGGTGAATGACATGAACAGACACTTCTCAAAAGAAGACATTTATGCAGCCAACATACATAGGAAAAAAAACTCACATATCACTGGTCATTAGAGAAATGCAAGTCAAAACCACATTGAGATACCATATCACACCAGTTAGAATGGTGATCATTAAGAAATCAGGAGACAACAGATGCTGGAGAGAATGTGGAGAAATAGGAATGCTTTTACACTGTTGGTGGGAGTGTAAATTAGTTCAACCATTGTGGAGGACAATGTGGTGATTCCTCAAGGATCTAGAACTGGAAACAGCATTTGACCCAGCAATCCCATTCCTGGGCATATATCCAAAGGATTATAAATCATTCTGTTATAAAGACACATCCACACATATGTTTATTGCAGCACTGTTCACAATAGCAAAGACTTCGAACCAACCCGAATGCCCATCAATGATAGACTGGATAAAGAAAATGTGGCACATATACACCATGGAATGGTATGCAGCCATAAAAAATGATGAGTTCATGTCCTTTGCAGGGACATAAAGCTGGAAACCATCATTCTCATAAAACTGACACAATAACAGAAAATCAAACACTACATGTTCTCACTCATAAGTGGGTGTTGAACAATGAGAAAACATGGACACAGGGAGGGAAACATCACACACTGGGGCCTGTCAGGGTTGGGGGGGCTAGGGGAGGGATAGGAGAGGGTAAGACGCTAGGGGAGGGATAGCATTAGGAGAAGTACTTAATGTAGTTGACGGACTGATGGATGCAGCAAACCACCATGGCACATGTATACCTGTGTAACAAACCTGCATGTTCTGCAAATGTACCCCAGAACTTAAAGTATAATATTTAAAAAAGAATGTTTTGTTTACTATTTATGTTTTTTGAATTTTCCAGTTTTACTTCTCATATTGATTTCTAGTTTCATTCTATTGTTATTGAAGAGGTATTTTTGTATGATCTCAATCTTTTTAAATTTATTGAGGCTTTTTTTGTGACTTACTGTATGATCTATGCTTGATAATGACCCATATGCACTTGAGAAGAATGTGTAATCTGCTGTTGTTAGGTGGAGCATTTAGAACATGTCTGGCATAATGTAGTGTTGTTCAAGTTCTCTATTTCCTTATTAATTTTTTGTCTCATTGTTCTGTCCTTTATTAAAAGGGATGTAGTGAATTCTCCAATTATAATTTTAGAACCATCTATTTCTCCCCTCGATGCTGTCAGTTTTTGCTTCATATACTTTGGGGTTCTATTATTAGGTATATATGTATATATTATAACTGTTATATCTTCTTGATGGATTGACCACTTGACAATATATAATGTCTTTCGTTATGTCACAATATTTTAAAATATATTTGACTGATAATCACCCAGCTCGCTTTTGCTCACTGTTTGCATAGAATACCATTTCTATCCTTTTACTTTAAACTTCTTTGTTTCTTCAGATCTAAAGTAAGTCTCTTGAAAGCAGCATATTAATGGATCCCATTTTTTAGTCCATTCTGCTAGTCTCTGCCTTTTAATTGAATAGTTTAATCCATTTAGATTTAAAATGATTACTGATAAGGAAAGACTTATTTCTGCCATTTCACTGTTTGTTCTTTATATGCCTTATGCCTTTTTTTTTTTTTTTTTTTTGATAGGGTCCTTGCTCTGCCACCTAGCATAAGGTGCTGTGGTGCCATAATAGTTCACTGCATCCTCTAGCTCCTGGGCTCAAGTAATCCTCCCACTTCAGCCTCCTGAGCAGTTGGGACTATAGCCCTGCACCACCATGCCTGGCTACTGTTTTGTTTTGTAAAGACAAGGGTCTCACTATGTTGTGCAGGCTGGTCTCAAACTCCTGGCTTCAAACAATCCTTCCTCTCAGTCTCCCAAAGTGCTGAGACTACAGGTGTGAGCCACTGTTCTCAGCCTGACATATATCTTTTGTATTCCTCATTTCTTCCACTACTGCCTACTTTGGTGTCTAATTGATTTTTGTTTTTTGGTTTGATAACATTTTTTTGTTACTCTTCTCATTTTCTTTTCTGTATATTTTCAGTTATTTTCATAATGGTTAACATGAGATTACAATTAACATCTTAAATCTATATCAACTTGGTTTGAATTAATACAAATTCAGTCTCAATATTATCCAAAAATTCTGTTACTATACATCTCCATTTCTACATATTGTTATCATCACAGATTGCATCTTTATACATTGTGTGCCTATAATATAGATTTATAACTATAGTTTTATGCATTGTATGTATACCATGTAAGCAAAAAGAGAAGTTAAAAACCAAAGATACCATAATACTTTTATCTTTGCCTATGTAGTTACCCTTACCAGTGTTCATTTTTTCAAATATGGCTCTGAGTTGCTGCCTAGTGATCTTTTGTTTCACCTTGAAAGACCCTCTTTAGCATTTTTGTGGGGTTGGTCTATTAAAAACAAACCCTCTCAGTTTTTATTTATCAGGAAATATCATAATTTCTCTTTCATTTTTGAAGGATCATTTTGCTAAACATATAATTCCAAGCTGACTTTTTTTCATTTCAGCACTTTAAATATATCATCTCACTGCCTTCTGGACTCCATGGTTTCTGATTAGAAATAGTCTTTTAATTTTATTGCAGCTCTCTCATATGTGATGACTCACCTTCCCTCTTGCTGCTTTCCAGATTCTCTCTCTGTCTTTGCCTTTCAACAGAATGATTCTAATATGTTTCAGGGTCAATCTCTTTGAGTTTATCCGGCTTGTAGTTCATTGAGCTCCTTTTTTCTATAGATTCATGACTTTCCTCAAATTTTGGAAATTTCAGTCATTATTTCTTCGATGTTAGTTCTCTCTCTTCTCTCTTTCTGGGACTCCAATTATGCACATGTCAGTATGCTTGATGGTGTTCCTCAGGTCTCTCAGGACCATTAATTTTTTCATTTTGTTTTCTGTTTCTGCTCCTCAGATTCAACTATCTCAATTAACCTATCTCCAACTTTGCTAATTTTTTCTCTGCCTACTCAAATCAACTGTTGAAGCCTTGTAAATTTTTTATTTCAGTTACTGTACACTTCAGTTCTAGAACTTCTATTTTTTTCTGTTTACAACTTCTATCTCTTTGTTAACATTCTCTGTTTATACATCAGTATTTTGGTTTTCTTTCATCCTTGTCCATGGGTTATTGTAGATCTTTGAGCATATTTAAGACAGTTGATTTAAAGTTGTCTCATAAGTCCAAGTCTGTGCTTTCTCAAGAACAGTTTCTTTTCATAACTTTTTTCTGTGCATAGGCTATACTTCCTTGTTTCTTTTACATGATTTGTGATTTTTTTTGTTTAAAACTGAAGATTTTAAATGTTATGTAAGAAAAATGGGAATAAAAGAAAAAAAGGTAGAAAAGAAAAGAAAAATACTCTCCAGGTCTTTCCTGGTTGGTTCCATGTTGGGGCACACCTTTAGTTTTAATCGGGGCATTTACAAGTTTGCCTTAGCTCTCTCTTTTTTCTTGTACTTTGTGTAAGGACTAGCCAAAGTTAAAAGCCTATGGTCTTATCAAGTCTTTTCCAACCATGCATTCTTCCCTGGGTATGCTTAGGTTCCCTGTTATAAGTGAGAACTTTTTAAAGCATTGATTCCAAAAAAAATTCTCAGTCCCAGCTTTTCCTTCTAGATTTTGGTGTGTTTATTATTGCCTTGATTGTTCTTTCTTGTCCCAGGAAGTAGTGCTAGTTCTTTGTTTTTGAGGAACACTGCCCTGAGAGAATTTTGAATTAGGTAAAACGTAGGCAAGCCCTGATCCTTCAGAAAACCCATACAGAGGTCAAAACAAACAAAATTTCTTGAAAACAAGGACCACTCTGCTTTTGCTAGGATCCAGGAGTCAGGACCCACTGAGAATGCAGGCTGCTATTTTCAAGATTCTCATGGCACTGGAGAGGAATGTGGGGCAAGGCTAAGTTACAATGCCACTAATCTTTTCTATCCTTTTCCAGTGGCCTTTCTTCTGATTAAGTGTTCACTTGGTTGCTGTAATCAATTAACTGTCTTCCAGAATTTTGCTGAAGTTGACTGTAACAGTTTTTGCCAGATAATTTTTTTTTTTTTTTTTTTTTTGCTTTGGAGAGGGATGACCCTGGACAGTTCCTATCCCATCATTTTTGCAGATGTCGCTCCTAGACATTATTTTTTAGGACCGTGGAATGTCTAGAGTAGAAAGGGTCTTGCTTATTAGCCTTAAATGTAGGCATACACACATTTTTTCCAAAACAGTTTTAAAAACATCCTTAACTATTCTATCAATCTCTTTTACCCATTTCTGAAGAAATGTCAGAATTATCTTCCAACAAGTAGATTTGGAAAATGAGAAAGAGGAATTAGTTAAGAAGGGGTCCCAACTTTTGGTAGGGAAAATAGGGAATATAGTTGTGGCTTTAAGTGGATAGAGAAAGAGGAGGCTGTCTGGTAGTGAAGGGATAGATTGGGTTTGGATTTGCTGGGGTCCTGATGTGTCTGTGTGGTATACAAAATGTCTAGAGGGCAGTGGTTTTATATTGAAGTCTATGGACAGAGAGAAAGAATACACTAGAGACTGGGAAAATGAATGCTTTAAGATATCTTAAGATATTTTCTTACCCTTAGACTTCAAGGTATTTTACAGGTTTGTTTCACCTGGACTTTTGCAGAAAGTAAATCTCATGTTAACAATCCTCTCTTTTCCTAGATGTTCATATGTTTTCTCCCCAGTTTTTACTTCCCTGTCTTTATCCCACATAAAGACTTTGATGGAATGAATAAAGGACACTACTTCTTGTTTTCCCAGAACTATAAAACCAAGGTTATGCCCATTACCTTTACTTCTAATTCACTTATATCTGTCATTCTCAAACAAATTCAACAAAGGTAAAAATCTACAATTTATCTCAAAATCATGGTCCCATGTCTAGCTTTACATGTCTATGTGAAAAGGAGCTAGAGCTTTAAAATGTTGCCAGAGAGTTCTCCAACAAAAACAAATGTATTTTTTCAACGTATGTCCTGGGGTCACTTCAATTTCCACAAAGAAAATTATGCTCTGTTTTCCATTGCTATTGATTTTGTAGCACCAAGTGCTGTGGAGAAAGAATAAACAAGTTCCTCATTCTAATGCTGTGGCTTCCCTGGGACTCTAGGGACTGAAGAACTAGCCTCCAGCTACCTTGCACACTAGCTATTTGTATTACCCCCAAGAAATATGAAAACATACAGAAGTTACCTCTCATTTTAACTCATGATTTTCACCTAATGCCATCTTTTGCCTCCTTTGTTCTGTTTTACAGATCCCAAAGCCACAGTCAGCCACAAAATCCTTGAATCCTGGCTTGGTATGTGTATTAGTCCATTCTCATACTGCTATAAAGACATACCTGAGACTGAGTAACTTATAATGAAAAGAGGTTTAATTGGCTAATGGTTCTGAGGGCTGGACAGGCTTCTGCTTCTCGGGAGGCCATAGGAAAGTTACATTCATGGCGGAAAGCAAAGGAAAAGTAGGCACACATTCACATAGCCACCAGTAATGAGGGTGGGGTACTACACACTTTTAAACAAGCACATCTACAGAGAACTCTATCACAAGAAGAGTAAGGGATATGCCCACCCCCAGAACTCAATCACCTCCCACCAGGCCTCTCCTCCAGCATTGAGGATTACAATTTAACATGAGATTCAAGTGGAGACACAGAGCCAAACCATATCAGTATGTGTGTCTGATCCTTTCTCATCTGAGCCTTGTGGAGGTGGAGGCTGGGGGAAAGATTACTTTCCTAATAGACACTAAATGCTCCATCTCCCCCACCTTACCACAACCTACACTAGCTTTTGCTTCAGAAACCTGAGTTCAATCTTGCCTCATCCTTCAAAGCTTCTCCTCTTATTCTACCTGTTTGGGACTGGTCCCTTATTTCTGGTGTAACTAGGGTTACGGGTGGGGGAATAAGAAGGGGCCTGAGGGTTGTATGCTCTCCTCCTCATACCAACTCATGTCACTATCCCAGGTGGTCCCCACTTGAGGATCACGGAAAGAGAAGGAGAGTCCCTCAGCCTGCTAGCATTGACCTTATTGAGAATGGTGCCCTGGAAGTGGTTGCCTTTGGGAAAGTTGCTTAAGATCATTCTCTCTCCTCTTCCCACCACATTTCTCCTCCCTTTTCTGGCCAGCCTGCCTTTGCAGCTAAGCAAGTTCACATCAGAAGCTCCAGGACCTGTGTAATAGCCCCAGATCCCTGGATCAAATGTGCACTAGCACCTTCTCTCCATCTCCTTAGATTTTCCACCGTACAGAGAATTTAAAACATTCCCCACAAATTTCGTTATCAATTTTCTACAATCTAATTTCCTCTGGAAAATCTTGCTCTTGAGGATCCATTTGAAAGAACCCACTCTCCTAAACTAAGCCATTTATAAACTTCATGGAGATCCTGAACCCATTTGTTCAGCAGGAGTGACAAAGAAAAGCCCCTTTAGTCCTCCATCTTCAATCCTCAGCCTGCAGAGAAGCACAAAATTGATGGAAAGAGTTCCAAACTGAACCTCTCCTTCAGTCTGGAACTTTGTACCAATCTAAGGTGGTATTTCTCAAAGTGTGGACCCCAACTAGCTAGGACCCTAGTTATAACTCAAAAGTCCTTGATCCTACCCCAACTTCTGTGAATTATTGGCTCTGAAGGATTGAACCAAGGAATCTGCCTCTAACAAGCACCTCAGGTAATTCTCACCCACCCTAAATTTAAATTCTTCTCCAGAGGTTGATGAATCTGACCATCAAATAGGATAGGATGGACCTTGTTTCGAGTTAATTGTATAAACAAATGTCCTGATTTGGATTCAATTCCCGAAGGGTTAGGTCTACTCCTGCTCATTCTCTCTTTCAGAGCTCTGTCCACTCCAGCTTCTCTCCAGTGCCATAGATAGGGAATTGCTCCCTGTGTGCCTAATCTCTCTTCACTTACCCAGGCTGTGATAGAAATATTTGTCCCTCTCATTTTATAAGGTCAAGGACTGGTAACCCTGGATGGTTCTAAATGGAAAAACCACCGCCAGATTGTGAAACCTGGCTTCAAAATCTGAATATTCTGAAAATATTCATCACCATGATGTCTGAGAGTGTACAGGTGATGCTGGTAAGAGGAGAGGAGAGCATTCCTACCTGGCCTCTGAAGTGAGATGCTTCCAGCCATATGGCGTGGGAGACTCTGAGTTCCCTCAGAACCATGTTCACAGCAGTTTATATGGGGTGATTTGATGTTTGGACCATGATCATTATCATCAGGGCAAGGACACCGCCTTATATACCCAACACTTCTCACAGGGATGGACTCAGGGTGGGTGCTCAATGAGAACTACTTGAATGAATGAGTGAGTGAGTGAGTCCAGTAGACTCACTACATTGGGAGAAAACAAGGCAGAAGAGCACAGACAACAACAGTAGTAGCCATTCCAACATAGAGAAGTGTACCATGTCCAGGAGGCCAAGTCAGGAAAGATTTCCTAAGGAAGGTGACAGGAGCTGAGTCTTGGGGAATGGGCAGGATTTCTATAGACGGGTGTCAGAGAAAAGACTGCCTTGTGGTCAAAAAGAGAGAAGAGCTTTAGCTTTGGCTGAGGCAGAAGAGGGCGCAGAGACATTTCACAAGACTATCTAGAACCCCTAGAGAAGACATAGTTGTATGTCTCCACATCTGTCCTCTTGGAGTTTGGATGGCAGAGACATGCCAGGTGGTTTTGAGCACACCTATGATCTATTTCAGTGGTCCTGAATGAGGCGATTGTGGCAACTCAAAGACTAAGTTTCTAAGATTCCAGAAACTGGGTAAAGCAATTCTACACACAGGATCTCAATCCTAGTCACAAAAACTTATTAATGATACAGGGCCTCAGAGACATGAGTTCTGAACACATCACCTTGGATTCATGCTCGACCTATACTTTCCAGTGAGCCATGCTGCTATCTTTTATGACCCTCATCACCATGCCCACGTCCCATTCCAAAATAAAAATCAAAGCAAAATATATAAACACAGTGACTGCAAATATCTTTCTAAGCACTTACTATGTGTCAGGCTTATTATGTCCTTTTATACTACCCCAGTCTTAACAATGTTGGGGTATTATCCCCATTTTGTTAGTAAGGATATTGAGATGTGGAGACTAAGCAGTTTGTTCAAAGTCACAAGTCAGGCCAGGTGCAGTGGCTCATGCCTGTAATCCCAGCACTTTGGGAGACCGAGGTGGGTTAATGGCTTGAGCCCAGGAGTTCAAGACCAGCCTGGCCAAGATGGCCAAACCCCGTCTCTACTAAAAATACAATATCATAAGGCAGATTAGAAGAAGAGTTGTGTTCAAACTCAAGCTTCCTTGAGTTGGAAGAGCGCACCCTGAACTGATGCACCTCTCTTCCAGTCTAAGTCTTCTTCCTGATGATGCCCTCTTCAGCCCGCTGCAACCAGTGCCTCTCCTTGCAATGCCCTTACCAAAACAGACACCACCCCCATTATCACCTACCTCTTGCCCTTTCTCTACTCCTCTTGGCTCCATGACAATTGCAGTCTTTCAGAACATCTGGTTTTAGTAACATGTTTGGAGACAAGCTTTCAAATAGAATTAATTAATTCACATTACAGAGCTAATAACAGCTTAACAGTGTATAAATATTTACACTGAAGTGGAGAACTTCATCTCAATAAACATTTGGCTTTTGACAAAGTGAAATTTTCTGGGATATTGGCAGGTGTGTCCAAGGGGGTAAATACATCTGGATTCTATTTTGAGGTTTTTCTGTCTTGACTCTTGATTGCAAACTCTTTGAAAACAGGAACTATATCTAATTCCTCTCTAAATTCTCACTGGATCTGGGAAAAAAACTTATCAAGTATTAAATATTTTTAGAAATCTTTTTCTAGAATCAAAAGCCTCTATTTATTTATGCTCTCCGCAGATGTTTTTGAATTCTTATTTTTTATTCCATACTTTGTTAGCTTAGTTTTTCCATGATAAAAGTTACAAAATTATAGTACCAAAACTTAGGAAAAAGAGAAAAAAAGCTATTTTCCCACCCTAACAAAGTCATAAATAGTGTCTAAGCCACAGTATTCATTTTCAGTACTGACAAGTTGTTTTATTTTATATGGTTGTCATTATACAGCAAATTCATTTTGCACACTTTATATTTTCAAACACCGAAAAGCTCTAAAAGGGACACAAAATAACTTAGAAATTGGGAAAAGATGGGCATGTGTATGATCATGATATTCATCTCTTGCCCCAGAACAAATGGGAGGAACACATCGCCCAAAACTCATGTCTGGAGCTCTTTCAACATGTTTCCCTGATGACCCTCGACAGCCTCATGAAGTGTGCCTTCAGCCACAAGGGCAGCATCCAGTTGGATAGGTCAGTGACAAAAGGAAGGTACTTGTTCACCAATAACTGTGTCACCCACTAACATGTTGTCCCATCTTCCCTCTTCTAGTACCCTGGACTTATACTTGAAAGCAGTGTTCAACCTTAGCAGACTGTTCTGCCAGCGCTTAAACAATTTTCTACATCACAATGACCTGGTTTTCAAATTCAGCTCTCAAGGCCAAATCTTTTCTAAATTTAACAAAGTGATTCAGCAGTTTACAGGTTAGTCCTGGGATTTACCTGGCCAGAATCCACTATAAGACATCTCATTGTCTGAGACATAGACTCTGGTTATGGCTGCTTCCACTATGGACATATGATGTGGCCGTCATTCAGAAATGCTAATTTGTACCTCTTAAATGAATGTGCTGTATAAATCCTAGGTATAGTGTACTATATTATTGAGTATATATCTGCATTGTAATGTTTGGAGTTAGAGCTAATACAATAATCAAAGCACCTGTCTATTTTGCTTCATTTCTTATGGATTATCTTCAGATGCGAAGAAAAGTAAAGGTGAAAGGAAGTACATTTCTGTAGGAAGACAGAGCAGGACATCTGAGCAGGTACCAGACACGTGCAGGTACTGCATACTATGCAGTTTGTCAAACACACAGCACACCACTGGTTACTCCTTTTGCGTGGGTTTTTGGGAGCTTAGGGTGTAGATAACTTTGAGGGACCAAAAATCTACCTATGACAATACCCATTTACAATTGGAATATATTTCTGATTTATCATTTTATCTTGATAAAACTGGTGTCCTTTTCTCTATTAATGCGTCTAGTCTTAAGATCTACTTTATCTAATACTAGTATGATAACCTCTGTTTTTCTTTGGTTAATATTTTGATAGTATGTTATTCTATACTCTTTTTTTGGCATTTCTGTGTCCTTATATTTGAGATTTGTGTCCTTTTTTCTTTTTTCTTTTATTTATTTATTTATTTTAGACAGAGTCTCACTTTGTCACCCAGGCTGCAGTGTGGTGGCACCATCTCGGCTCTCCAGAGCCTCAACCTCCCAGATTCAAGTGATCCTCCTGCCTCAGCCCCCCAAGCAGCTGGGACTACAGGTGTGTGCCACCACACCGGGTAAAATTTTGTATTTTCTGTAGAGGCAGGGTTTCGCCATTTTGCCCAGGCTGGTCTCAAACTCCTGAGCTCAAGCAATTTGCCTGCCTCAGCCTCCCAAAGTGCTAGGATTATAGGCATGAACCACTGTGTCCAGCCTAGGTTTATTTCTTATATGCAGCATATATTTAGATTTTGTTAATGTAAGTCTGAAAATCTTTGTGTTTTAGTTGGAGCATTTAAACCACTTATATTTAATGTAATCACTAGAATATTTGGATTTAAACATGCCATATAACTGTTTGTTTTCTATTTAACCCAATTTTATTCCTTTTCCCTTTTATTAATTGCTGGATCATTTTATATTACAACTTTTTGTTTTAGATCATAAGTTTAGTTTTTGTGGGTATGCTAGAAATTACAATATGCAGCCTTTATTTATTAGAATCTAACATATGTAATTACGTTAAATACCTCCCTGAAAATGCAAGGATCTTACACCATTTGAACCTCTATTTACTACTTCCCATATTTGTAAATATTGCTGTGATGGGCTTTTTTAACAATTTTTTTTTAAGTTCTGAGGTATATGTGCAGGATGTGCAGGATTGTTACATAGGTAAGCATGTGCCATGTTGGTTTGCTGCACCTATCATTCCAACACCTAGGTGTTAAGCCCAGCATGCGTTAGCTCTTTTCCCTAATGCTCTTCCCCACCCCCTCCCCCGACAGGCTCCAGTAAGTGTTGTTCCCCTCCCTGTGTCCATGTGTTCTCACTGTTCAGCTCCCACTTATAAGTGAGAACATGCTGTGCTTGGTTTTCCATTCCTGCATTGTTGTGTTATATTTTGACTCTATGAATTTACTTTCAACTTTCATTTTAGATTCAGGGGGTACACATGCAGGTTTGTTACCTGGGTATATTGCGTGATGCTGAGGGTTAGGTACAAATGATCTCATCACCCAGGTACTGAGCATAGTATCCAACAGTTAGTTTTTCAACATTGTCCCCTCCTTCCCTTCCCCATCTAGGAGTCCACATGTCTATTGTTCCCATTTTTATGTCCATAAGTATCCAATGTTTAGCTCCCACTTATAAGTAAGAATATGCAATATTTGGTTTTCTGTGGCTGCATTAATTCACTTAGGTAGTGGTCTGCACCCGCATCCATGTTGTGGCAAAGGACATGACTTTGTTCTTTTTTATGGCTGTGTAGTATTCCACAGTTTTGTGTATACCACATTTTCTTTATCTAATCCACCATTGACAGGCACCTAGGTTGATTCCATGTCTTTGCTATTGTAAATAGCATGGCAATGAACAAGTGCATGTGTATTTTTGGTAGAATGATTTGTTTTCTTTTGGATATATACCCAATAATTGGATTGCTGGGTCAAATGGTTATTCCATTTTTAATTATTTGAGAAATCTCCAAACTGGTTTCCACAATGGCTGAACTAATTTACATTTCTACCAACAGTGTATAAGCATTCCCTTTTCTCCACAGCCTTGTCAGCATCTGTTATTTTTTGACTTTTTACTAATAGCCATTCTGGCTGGCATGAGATGGTATCTCATTCTGGTTTTGATTTGCATTTCTTTGATGATTAGTGATGATTAACATTTTTTTTTGATGTATTTGTTGGTCACTTGTATGGCTTCTTTTGAAAAGTATCTGTTCATGTCTTTAGCCCATTTCTAATGGAGTGATTTTTTTTTTACCTGTAGAATTGTTTAAGTTCCTTACAGATTCTGAATATTAGACCTTTGTCAGATGCATAATTTGTGACTATTTTTTCCCATTCTGTAGGTTGTCTGTTGACTCTGTTGATAGTTTCTTTTGCTGTACAAAAGCTCTTTAGTTTAGTTGAGTCCCATTTGTCATTTTTTGTTTCAGTTGCAATTACTTCTAAGGACTTTGTCACAAATCCTTTCCCAAGACCAAAGTCCAAAATGGTGTTTTCTAGGTTTCTTATAGTGTGAGGTCTTATATTAAAATCTTTAGTCTATTTTGAGTTGATTTTTTATGCGATGATAGGTAGGGGTCCAGTTTCAGTTTTCTGCATATCCATTAGTTGAATAGATAGTCTTTATTCCATATTCTATTTATTGAATAGACAGTCCTTTCCTCATTGCTTATTTTTGTTGACTTTGTCGAAGATCAGATGCCTATAGGTGTGTGGCTTTATTTCTGAGTTCTTTAACTAACCTGTTCCACTGGTCTGTGTTTCTGTTTTTGTACCAGCACCATGCTGTTTGGCTACTGTAGCCTTATAGTATAGTTTGAAGTCAGGTAATGTGATGCCTCTAGCTTTGTTCTTTTTGTTAGTATTGCTTTGGCTATTCAAGATTTTTTTGTTGTTGTTGTTCCATATGGACTTTAGAATAGCTTTTTCTAATTCTGTGAAAAATTGGTAGTTTGATAGGAATAGCATGGGATCTATAGATTGCTTTGGGCAGTATTGATACTGCTCCTAAGACTGGAGGAACTGACTCAGGCACATGTGGAGTGGTTTTAAGGAGCAGAGAGTTTAATAAGCAAGAAAGAAGAAAACAACTCCCCAGTAAAGAGACAGAAGAAGGGAGGCTCAGAACAAAGAGAAACCGCCTGTGTGGTGGGAAAGTCAGTTATATGGGAGGCTGGAGGAGGTGGTGTCTGATTTGCATAGGGCCTAGGGGATTAGTTTGGCCAGGTGTGTCATTCACCTAGCCTATGAAAAATGTGGCCCTCCCACCTTAGCCTTTTAATATGTAAATGCAGAGCACCATGATGTTCTGAACACATGGTGTTATCTGGAGGTGGCCATAACACTTGGTACACCTGGTGACAAGGAGAAGAGGGCAGTTATCACCATGTTGGCCATGTTGGGTGGACCTAGTTTCTAATCGCTGGCATTTGCATATTAAAGCTTGCTGGCCTGGCTCTTAAAGCCACCTTTCTGTTAGAAAAGAAATGGTTTGGGGGTTGCTTTTATTTGAAGAAAAGACCTTACCAAGAACTCGTTTTACCCTCTCTATCTACCTAAAATATTTTTAATAACTCCTGTATTATTCCTCCCCTCAAAAGAAGCAAACATAACTGCTGTTCAGGGGTGTTGGATGACAATTCTTTCTGGCTACCTCCTACTGAAAAGGGGCATCATGGGGGAGAACAGCAGTTGGGCCACCTCCTGAGGTTGATCTAAGGGTTCTTGGAACAATGGCATGTTCATGTGTGGCTCTGCTTGCAGCACTGTTTGGAGTTTGATTGCTTATAGGTGAAAAGAGATAAATTTTACAAGAAGCTTTAAAATATATGGTTAGAATATGAGTATTAAGAGTATCACTGTTAGTGGGGATCTATCCCATAGACGATAAATGAGTTTGGCACCTGTTAGTTACACCAATGGATTGCAATGTTGGTTTGCCTCCACTAGGTGTCGCTGTACATTACCAGAAACACTAACATAAAAGTAACATTTTTCTTGAGAAAAGTATACATTTCCCCCCAGACTTGCCATTAGAGAATAACTTCAGGCTTGAGCCATTTTTATAATTTGCAATATGATTGGGAGGAATGTGATATTGGGTGGCTAAAATAACTTTAGCGTTGATCTTGACAATTCCTTTCCTTTAATGGCTAAAACAACTTTAACGTTAATCTTGACAATTCCTTTCCTTTAATTGTTAAATTTTTCGTGACTTTCACAGACCCTCTTACAACATACTTAAACTTTCTGACTTGTCCTAAACATTCTTCCTTTAAACAACCAGTCATTTTTTTAGGACAAGCATTTACCACACAAAAACCTTTCTTATATAAAATCTTTTTCTTTATAACCTTCTCTGTATAGCTTAGAGTGCATTATATTACCAACCTTTAATAAAAAGCCCTATTAAACTTAATGATAGTAAAATTTTCATGCTTGCTTTTTATCCATAACTATTACTCCTGCTATAAGCAAAACAATCTTGACTAAATCTTTCCTGCAATTATTAATCCTGTTATAAGGATGATAATTAGGCAAAATATTACATCAATTAGAGTTTTACAACCAGAATTCTACATTGTGGGTGCCATAATGTATAGTTCTTTTGCAAATAGTAACATGACTATTACAATTCCCACAAGAGTGGCATAGTAAGTGATTTCCTTTTAAAACTTTACTTGCCAGGATCACAAGGTCAGGAGTTCAAGACCAGCCTGGCCAAGATGGTGAAATTCCCTCTCTACTAAAAATGCAAAAAATTAGCCAGGTGTGGTGGCAGGCACCTGTAATCCCAGCTACTTAGAAGGCTGAGGCAGAGAATTACTTGAACCTGGGAGGCAGAGGTTGCAGTGAGCCAAGATTGCACCACTGCACACTCCAGCTTGGGCAACAGAGTGAGACTCTGAAAAAAAAAAAAAAAAAAAAAAAAAACTTTACTTGCCAAGACATAACATTTCCTTTTGGGGATTTACAAAGTTACAAATGTGATCCTATGAATAATTAAAATCTCCCTGAAAATATGCGTTAAAAGGAAGTTTTAATATTTGACAGTGAACTTTGAGAAGAAAAGTTAAAAATAATAAAAAGTATCTGGTGAGGTAGGAGACCAACTAAGATGAGTAGCCCTTACTAAGTTTCTTATCTTTTGTGATTTTCAGCTTAAGATCCTCTATTTCTTCACATTGATATTCATGACGTTCCTCTGGGCTGTCAGGGTTTGCTCCCCCAGCTCTTCAGGCTTCAACTTAAGTGTGATGTATCCAGGAGTTGATTTCTGTAACTTTTACTGCTGAGGGAATTGAAAGAAGAACAGTGCAGGGCCTTTTCCAGCTTGACTTAGGGAAGGAGACAGAGATGAGAGTTTTCACTAACACCAGATTTCCTGGGTTAAATAAAGGTGCTTCTATTTCCTGGGGTTGGGTTCCTGCTAGTTGTGTTAAGTTCTATTGGAAGTGAGCTAGAGAATTTACGTGCTTAACCAATTTAGAGGTTTCCTGCCTGAAACAGTCTCTTAGCACATTGATAAGCTTGGTAAAGGATTTTAAGGACTTTCCATTGGCTGCAGGCTGGCAAATAGAGTTTGCCATCCTGGCTGTAATCGTCCTGAGAGCTAAAAAGTATGCCCTATAGAAGTGGCCTATTTTATTTCTGCAGGTGAATACTGGAGTTTAATTTCTCTTATGAAGCCTTCCTAAATTAGAAGGGGCTTGAGGCATGTCGATTCCCTGAGGCTTCCTTGCCTTTGACCACTGCCTGATCAGCTAACCTCTTTTCTTCAGGTACCTTATTTGGTCCCTTTTCATGTCCCCTATAAAGTATTCCTCCCATTTCTCACAGGAGAAAAACTGAGGATAATAACCTGCTAATTTCCTGGTGATATTTTATAGGAGATCCATTGGTGGTTTTCCTTTTAAATAGCAGCATGAGCATGAAGAGCTAAGAAAGCATACTTGGAGTAGGTATAAATGTTAACTACCTTTGACTTGCTTAATTCAAGTGCTCTTGTAAGAGCTATTAGCTCAGTTAACTGAGCGCTTGTGCCTGGGGAGAGAGATTATTTAGAACCACTGCTGCTTACTCTGCCTTATGTACCGCTTGCTTTACTGGCTATTTGTTAGCTAAGAGCTCCCCCTAGAGGACGGTAATTCTGCAACATCATGTGGCGTGTAAACAGTTAAATTATATCCTAGGGTTAACTTGAAGGCTTTTTTCTCTTTATTTTCTTTTTCTTTCAGTCTTTTTTTTTTTTTTTTTGAGACAGAGTCTTGCTCTGTTGCCAGGCGCCAGGCTGGAGTGCAGTGGCGCGATCTCGGCTCACTGCAACCTCCGCCTCCCGGGTTCAAGCAATTCTCCTGCCTCAGCCTCCTGGGCAGCTGGGACTACAGGCGCAGACACCATGCCCAGCTAATTGTTGTTTTGTTTTAGTAGAGACGGGGTTTCACCATGTTTGGCCAGGATGGTCTTGATATCTTGCCCTCGTGATCGTGATCCGCCCGCCTCGGCCTCCCACAGTGCTGGGATTACAGGCTTGAGCCACCGTGCCCGGCCCTATTTTCTTTTTCTTTTGCCTTCTCTGCACTACCATGGAGGCTTCTTTTGACAGTAGAGCTATTATAACAATGGCTTGGAAGCATGTGTAAACGATAGGTTCTTCTAATTGCAACTAAGGTTGAGAAAAATATTGGATTCGAGCTTTTCCTGAGATGCCCCTTCTGGTAGTGCTGTGGGAAGGAGGGGGTGCCTAGATTAGAGGGAAGAAAGGAGAGAGACTGGCTCTAGTGTTTAGAAGGAGGTTTGCCTTTTTTTCCTTTTATTTCCAGAATCACCCATGGCTCCTGTGCTATAATGGCCGTTTGAGCCACTGGAGCCGACGTTTGAGCCCCAGGACCCATCAGTCCTGCTGGACCGTCTGTGAGACTGGTCCTGAGCCCAGTGACCTCCATCTCTGGGGGCAGTTCCATCTCCAGTGATCTCTGCCACAGGCTGGACAGGGTTGAGATGGCTTCCTCTTGCTGCCTGGGCATTCCTTCTTAAAATGCCTTGGCCTGCCACACCGATGGCAACCAGCAGATGCACCTCAGGGATCCTGGACTTTGCAAGCCTCCAAAGCTGCTGCTAGAGCCTCTGTCCTTCTCCTGAGCATTCTCTCTTTCTATTTAGGGCCTCCTCTTAGTCCCTATTATAAAAGACCGAAGTGGCCACCTCCAGGAGGTTCTCTAAGGTGCTATCTGGTCCTACAGCTTGCTTCTGTACTTTCCTCCTAACAGCGGGAGCTACCTGTGTAATAAACTTGTCCTTCAGGATGATCTGTCTCTCAACTGAATTAGGAAATAAGGAGGCGTGTTCTATCAGTGCCTCTCTCAGCTGTTCCATGAAGGCTACAGGATTCTTACCTGGCTTTTGGTCTATTACAGACAGTTTAGAGTAATTGAAAGGTTTGGTCCTGGTCTTCTGTAAGCCTTCTAAAATGCATATTAAAAAGTGCTTTTTTTTTTTTCATTTATCTTCTGAGTTATTCAGTTCCAATTAGGGTTGTTTATCAGAATTGCTTCCCTCTCAATTGGGAATGGTGTTTTTGCTATTTCTTCACTTTCTGTATCTGCTTTCTTCCCTTTTGCTGGATTATAGGAGACATATTGCTCATCTCCGAAATTGTCTGCTGCTTGCAGAGCTGCCTGCTTTTTAGCTGCTGTAAGAGTCTGGTTTAGGAGCAACATAACATCCCCCCATGTGAGGTGAAATTCCTGAGTTAAATTTTGGAAAACTTCTATATACCTATCGGGGTCTTTAGAAAATTGGCCTATTGCCCAAGGTCCTGCAATGAGAAGGGAACTTGAAGGGGCCTCAAATAAGGGGGATCCTCAGATGGTTTCCCTGGAGGTTACCGCTCTAATTTGGGGAAACTCTTCTTGGACCTGCCTGATATGATTGTTAAAACATCTGGGTTGATCTTGGAATGTTTGCAAAGCTTTAGTAAAAATGCCTTCTTGTTGAAGTGCTGAGGCTGAAGAAGTTCCAGTGTTTCAGAGTGCGCTCCAGAAGGCGCCAGCTGAAGATAATCTGTTACTCATCTAGAAAAAGGAGTGAGAATTATTTTGGTCTCCGTTTTTTCCATATGATCCAGGGTGGAAGAGAAGACAGGGAAGCATCCTTCTGGCTGTTTTCTGTCCCTGGTTCTTGGATCCCAGCACCCTGTTAAATGTGCCACCCATCATTGAAGTCCTCCAAGCCATGAAACTGTTTGAACTAAGTGATGCTTTACCCACACAATCTTGCTTATCTACCTTGTGTATTTCCCCTTTTGACTTCCTAAACCTGTGTGATCTACCTGGCTCCCCCAAAAAATGGATCTTTGGAGGGACTGTGTCATTTTTGCACAAGGCTCCTTTAATGGGGGCAATGTGCCAAATTGCCTGCTATTGCGGCCCATACTAAATCATTTATCCTTAGAAAAATGGTTGGAGTTAACTTCCAAACTTAAAATTCCCTTACTAAGTACCATTTTATTTATTTATTTGTTTATTTATTTATTTTGAGGTGGAGTCTTGCTCTGTCACCAGGCTGGAGTGCAGTGGTGCGATCTCGGCTCACTGCAATTTCCACCTACCAGATTCAAGTGACTCTCCTGCCTCAGCCTCCTGAGTAGCTGGGATTACAGGCATGTGCCACCACCACACCCAGCTAATTTTTGTATTTTTAGTACAGATGAGGTTTTACCATGTTGGCCAGGATGGTCTGTATCTCCTGACTTCATGATCCGCCTGCCTCAGCCTCCCGAAGTGCTGGGATTACAGGCGTGAGCCACCGCGTCCCTCCCTAAGTACCATTTTAATAGGAAACAAACAAGGTGTCTTAAAAGAATGGTAGGAACTGAGTGGCTGTTTTCCTGCTGATGGGACAATATTGAGAATAAAATTTGGCTGCGGAAGACATTTTACTCCTAACTGCTAACAGCAGAACTTTCCTGTTCACAGAAGTAGCTTAGAGCCTAGTTTCCAGTAGGAAAGGCACAAAAAGGAAACATTGGAAAGCTGCAATGCACTGCAGAGAACCAACAATGTGTGCTATGGAGAGGATTTCTATTTCCACTAGCCATTTATCAGTTTCAGGAGCCTTTTGGCAGTCTTCATGGTTTTCCAGACATAGAATTTTACCATCTAGAAAGAGAGACAGTTTGATTTCTTATCTTCCTATCTGGATGCCTTTTATTTCTTTCTCTTGCCTGATTGCTCTGGCTAGCATTTCCAGTGCTATGTCGAATAGGAGTGGTGAGAGTAGGCTTCCTCGTCTTGTTCCAGTTCTTAAGGGGAATACTTTCAGTCTTCCTCCACCACTGAATTTGACCACCGGTCTCCACCATGAGATATGACATCTCATCTTCTTTTCCTTCAAACCAAATCCTAGGTTGTAGAAATTAAGCTTAGGTATTGGTAACAGTACCCTACATCACGAACAAATTTTACAACATTTGAATTCATTTTATGTACCAAGCACCTCTAAGCATTTATGTCAATCACCTCCAACCTTGACAAAACCCTGCGTAGTACATTTGAACATCCTTATTTGAAGGAAGCAAAATTGTGGTTCAAAAGGTGAAGTACCTGTAGGTCAGGGATGGGATGATTTTAAAGAAAGACAGCTGGTGGTGCTGTCCCTTACCAACTCAGAAAGGTGGGGGGGCGGGGCAGGGGTTACTTATAGAGCACCAGCTTCTCAGAACTACATTTGGCTTTGATTGACTTTTCAGTAACTGTGATAATAAAAAAGATAATTTTTCCACCTAGAGAAAGTAATCCAGGACCGGAAAGAGTCTCTTAAGGATGAGCTAAAACAAGATACTATTCAGAAGAGATACCAGGATTTTCTGGACATTATTTTGAGTGCCACAGTAAGTCTTCCAAACTTCTGAACACATTCAACTCAATAATTAAATAATAAAGAAATAGGCCAGGTGCAATGACTCACACCTATAATCCAGCACTTTGGGAGGCCAAGTTGGGCAGATCACTTGAGGTCAGGAGTTTGAGACCAGCGTGGCCAACATAGTGAAACCTGGTCTCTACAGAAAATAAAAACTTATCTGGGCCTGGTGGTGCATGCCTAGAGTCCTAGCTACTCGGGAAGCTGAGGTAGGAGAATTGCTTGAACCCGGGAGGTGGTAGAGCAAGACCCCGTCTCAAAAAATAAATAAATAAGTGCAATTAAAATAACAAATAAATAAATTAGAAAAACGTACTTATTTGATAATTGATGTATATTGAACTTCCCTTGTAAAGATTTGCCTCCTTGTCCTCCCAGGGCTTTCTCTCATTTCTCCAATGTCACATTTTAATTATGTGGGAACCTGTATGTCTTTTCCCAAGGCCACAAGCGACTGAAACCTTCTTCCTCAACGTGTGGTCTATAGACCAGCAGCATTGGTAAAACCTGGGAGCTGGTTAGAAATGCAGAGTCTCAGGCTCCATCTCAGACCTAGTGGGTTAGAATCTTCATTTCAACACATCCCTAGGTGATTCATTTGCAATTAGAGTTTGCAAAACTCCATCATCAAAGACTAGGATCATATTTTGTCCCCATTTCCCTAGTGACCAGTGCAGTGCTTGGTGACTGGCTCATGAGGTGTCCATGGGATGTTAATGAGAAAAGTGAAGGACTTGGGAATTGACAGTCACTCAGTATATGACAACTCTTGTCACACACCAGGCTAGCAATCCTGTAAGGATAAAATTAGATTACATGTGTAAAGATCCTGGCATGTAGTAAGAAAAACAATATTTTTATTTTATTTTGTATTTATTATATATTTTAATACCTATTTATTCATGATTTTTGTTTATGTACCAAGCACCTTCAACCCTTACCATAACAACCTGTGAGGTGTTTATAAATATCTTTATTTAAAGAAGAGAAACTGTGGCCCAAAAAGTGAAGTCAACTGCTCACTGTAACATACCTAAAACTAGCAAAGCCAGGATTTAAGACAGTTCTGCCTCAGTCCAAATCCCAAGCTATTTCCATTGTACCAGACAGCACCATGTGAACATAATTTCCGTCGTCATCTCCAAGTGTTCAATAAATATTTGCTGAATTTAATTGTACTGAATTATTTGAGGGAGCAAAAATAAATACTCCGTGAACTCAACTTTCATTGTGTTGACTACTTTTATCATGTGAAACATGAGTCTTCCTAAACCAAGACTACTAAGAACAAGACACTGCAAAATGAGGTGGAGTTGGAAATGAAATAAAATCTCCAGAACTAATGACTTGTTAAAAAAAAAAAAAAAAGCCATTTAATTTTCTGCTGAGCATGGTGGCTCATACTTGTAATCCAGCAACTCAAGAGACAGAGGCAGGAGGATCACTTGAGGCCAGGAGTTTGAGACAAGCCTGGACAACACAGCAAGACCTCCCATCTCTATAAAAAAAATTAAAAATTATCCATATGTGGTGGCAGTGCCTGTAGCTCTAGCTACGCGGGAGGCTGAGGTGAAAGGATCATGTGAACAGGAATTCAAAGCTGATCACGCCACTGCACTCCAGTCTGTGTGACAGAGCAAGACATCCCCTCTAAAAATAATAGTAATAAAATTAAACAACATTTTCTGATTAGAAAAAGAGTACACATTGTTTTTTATTTTTAGTTCATATCTTTATTTCTTTTTGATTTCCAACTCTTAAGTTCAGGGGTACATGTACAGGATGTGCAGCTTTGTTGCATAGGTAGATGTGCCATTGTGGTTTGCTGCACAGATCATCCCATTATCTAGATATTAAGCCCAGCATTCATTAGCTATTATTATTATTATTATTTTTTTTTTTTTTCTACTTGGTTTTTTTTACTGAGTCTTACTCTGTCACCCAGACTGGAGTGCAGTGGCGCAATCTCGGCTCACTGCAACCTCCCCCTCCTGGGTTCAAGCAATTCTCCTGCCTCAGCCTCCCAAGTAGCAGGGACTACAGGCATGGGTCACCACCATGCTTGACTAATTTTTGTATTTTTAGTAGAGATGGGGTTTCGCCATGCTGGCCAGGCTGGCCTCAAGCTCCTGACCTCAGAGATGATCCACCTGCCCCAGCCTCCCAAACTGCTGGGATGACAGGCATGAACCACCTTGCCTGGCCTCATCAGCTGTTCTTGATGCTCTCCCTCCTCACAGCCCCTACCCTCCAACAGGCCCCAGGTGTGTTGTTCCTGCACCATGTGTCCGTGTGTTCTCATCATTCAGCTCCTACTTATAAGTCAGAACATGTGGCATTTGGTTTTCTGTCCCTGTGTTAGTTTGCTGAGGATAATGGTTTCTAACTCCATCCATGTCCCTGCAAAGGACATAATCTTGTTCCTTTTTATGTCTGCGTGATATTCCATAGTGTATATGTACCACATTTTCTTTATCCAGTCTATTATTGATGGGCATTTGGGTTGATTCCATGTCTTTGCTGTTGTGAATAGTGCTGCAGTGAACATATGTGTGAATGTATCTTTATAATAGAATGATTTGTATTCCTTTGGGAATATTCCCAGTAATGGGAGCATTGGGTCAAATGGTATTCCTGCCTCTAGGTCTTTGAGGAATCACTAGACTGTCTTCCACAATAGTTGAACTAATGTATGCTCCCACCAGCAGTGTAAAAGCATTCCTTCTTCTCCACAATTTCCCCAGCATCCGTTGTTTTTTGAATTTTAACAGCCATTCTGACTGGCATGAGATGGTATCATATTGTGATATTGACTTGCATTTCTCTAATGGTTAGTAATGTTGAGTTTTTCATATGTTTGCTGGCCACATGAATGTCTTCCTTTGAGAAATATCTATTCATGTCCTTTGCCCACTTTTTAATGGTTTTTTTTTTTTTCGTATAACTTTAAGTTCCATGTAGATGCTGAATATTAGACCTTGTCAGATGGATGGATTGCAAACATTTTCACTATTCTGTAGGTTGTGTATTCACTCTAATGATAGTTTATTTTGCTGTGCAGGGAATCTCTTTAGTTTAATTAGATCCCATTCATCAATTTTTGCTTTCCTTGCAATTGCTTTTGGCTTCCTCATCATGAAATCTTTGCCTATGCCTATGTCCTGAAAGGTATTGCCTAGATTTTTGTCTGGAGTTTTTATAGTTTTGGGTTTTACATTTAAATCTAATCCATCTTAAGTTGATTTTTTCACATAATGTAAGGAAGTTTCCATTTTCTGCATATGGCAAGTCAGTTCTCTCAGCATCATTTATTAAATAGAGAGTCCTTTTTCCATTGCTTGTTATTGTTGACTTGGCTGAAGATCAGATGATTGTAGGTGTGCAGTCTTATTTCTGGGTTCCCTATTCTGTTCCATTGGTCTCTGTGTCTGTTCTTGTACTAGTACCATGCTTTTTTAGTTACTGTAGTCTTGTAGTATAATTTGAAGTTGGGTTGCATGATGCCTCTGGTTTTGGTTGGCTGGTTGTTTTTGTTTGTTTGTCTGGCTTAGGATTGTCTCTGCTATTCAGGTTCTTTCTGTGTTCCATATGAATTTTTTTTTCTTTTTTGAGACTGAGTCTTGTTCTGTAGCCCAGGTTGGAGTACTGTGGCTTGCAAAGCTGAGCCAGGAGCTCAGTGCAAACTCTGCCTCCTGAGTTCAACCAATTCTTGTGTCTCGGCCTCCCAAGTAGCTGGGATTAGAGGCACTAGCCACCACACTTGGCTAATTTTTATATTTATAGTAGAGACACAGGGTTTCACCATGTTGGCCAGGCTGGTCTTATACTCCTGATCTCAGGTGATTCTCCCACCTCAGCCTTCCAAATTGCTGGGATTACAGGCATGAGCCACTGCATCTGGCCCTGTATGATTTTTTAAAGTTGTTCTAATTATATGAAGAAAGTCAATAGTAATTTAATGGGAATAGCATTTAATCTATAAAATGCTTTAGGTAATACGGCCATTTTCATAATATTGATTCTTCCTATCCATCAGCATGGAACGTTTTCCCACTTGTTTGAGTCATCTCAGATTTCTTTGAGCAGTGGTTTGTAGTTCTCTTGAAGAGGTCCTTCACTTTCCCTGTTAGATATATTTCTAGATATTCTATTCTTTTGTGGCAGCTGTGAATGGGAGTTCATTCATGATTTGACTCTTGGCTTGCCTGTTATTAGTGGAAAATAGTACACATTAATTGTTAAACAAAATTAAATAGACAGTAAAGGAAATTAAAAATGCCTGCAATATCTCATTTGGTAATACTCCTATTTTCCTTCAATGTTTTGTCTATTCAACCTGTATATCTTCAATTAGTATTGTCTCACATATACATATGTAATACATTTCTAATACTGCTCTTTTCACCTAACATTAAATCATGAGCCTCCCCCTATTATTAAGAAGTTATTCAAGCTACAAAGGAATAAAATACCTAGGAATACAACTAACAAGGATGTGAAGGACCTTTTCAAGGAGAACTGCAAACCACTGCTCAAGGAAATAAAAGAGGAAAGAAGCAAATGGAAAAACATTCCATGATCATGGTTAGGAAGAATCAATGTTGTGAAAATGGTCATATTTCCACTGAATTTATAGATTCAATGCTATCCCCATCAAGCTACCATTGACTTTCCTCACAGAATTAAAAAAAAAAAACTTAAATTTCATATGGAACCAAAAAGGAGCCCACATAGCCAAAACAATCCTAAGCAAAAGAACAAAGCTGGAAGCATCATGCTACCTGACGTCAACCTATACTACAAGTTTACAGTAATCAAAACAGCATGGTACTAGTACCAAAACAGAGTTATAGACCAATGGAACAGAACAGAGACCTCAGAAATAATGCCACACATCTACAACCATCTGATCTTTGACAAACCTGACAAAAACAAGCAAAGGAGAAAGGATTCCCTATTTAATAAATGGTGCTGGGAAAACTGCCTAGCCATATGCAGAAAACTGAAACTAGATCCCTTCCTTACACCTTATACAAAAATTAACTCAATATGGGTTAAAGATTTAAATGTAAGACCTAAAACCAAAAAACCCTAGAAGACAACCTGGGCAATACCATTCAGGACATAGGCATGGGCAAGGACTTCATGACTAAAACACCAAAAGCAATGGCAACAGAAGCCAAAATAGACAAGGGGTCTAATTAAAGAGCTTCTGTACAGCAAAATAAACTATCATCAGAGTGAACAGGCAACCTACAGAATGGAAGAGAAATTTTGCAATCTATCCATCTGACAAAGGGCTAATATCCAGAATCTACAAAGAACTTAAACAAATTTACAAGAAAAAAAACAAACAACCCCATCAAGTGGGCAAAGGATATGAGCAGACTTCTCAAAAGAAGACATTTATGCAGCCAACACACATATGAAGAAAAGCTCATCGTCACTGGTCATTAGAGAAATGCAAATCAAAACCACAATGAGATATGATCTCACACCAGTTACAATGGCAATCATTAAAAAGTCAGGAGAAAGATTCTGGAGAGGATGTGGATAAATAAGAACGCTTTTACACTGTTGTTGGGAGTGCAAATTAGTTCAACCATTGTGGAAGACAGTGTGGCAAATTTGCAAGGATCTAGAACTAGAAATACCATTTGACCCAGTAATCCCATTACTGGGTATATACCCAAAGGATTATAACTCATTCTATTATAAAGATATGTTTACTGTGCACATATATGTTTACTGTGGCACTGTTTACAATAGCAAAGACTTGGAACCAACCCAAATGTCCATCAATGATGGACTGGATAAAGAAAATGTGGCACATATACATCATGGAATACTATGCAGCCATAAAAAAAGGATGAGTTTATGTCATTTGCAGGAACATGGAGGAAGCTGGAAACCATTCTCAGCAAACTAACACAAGAACAGAAAACCAAACACTGCATGTTCTCACTCATAAATGGAAGTTGAACAATGAGAACACATGGACACGGGGAGGGGAACATCACACACCAGGGCCTGTCGGGAGATAGGGGGTAAGGGAGGGACAGTACTTGCAGAAATACCTAATATAGATGCAGGGTGATAAATGCAGCAAACCACCATGGCACATGTACAAGTATGTAACAAACCTGCAAGTTCTGCTCATGTACCCCAGATCTTAAAGTATAATTTTTTTTAAAAAAAAGGACCAATTAAAAAGCCAATACTGTCAGGGGTCAGCATTAATTAAATGTTAAAATGCAAAAAAAAAAGAAGTTTTTCAAAAATATAATTTTAGTTACTATATAATGTCCCTTTTTTTGTTTTTTTGTTTTGTTTTGTTTTTTTGACTACCTACCACTAAAATAATGTACCATTTTATGAGTGGTCCGTAATTTATTTTACTTTTCCCTATTGTTGGCCACTTACAGTCTTTCCTTCTTTTGACTATGGTATTAAACATTCTTGTACATAAATCTCTTGTGCAATTTTTAAACATTTTCTTAGCATTTATTCCTTTAAGTAGAATTAATAAATTTAAAAATATGAACATCCATAGGACTCTTGATTTATTCTGCCAGTTGAATTCTGTTGAGTCATAGATTTTTTTTTTTTACAATGCCTGGTGTTCTATTAAGGCTTGAAAAAAGTAAAGTAGAAAAATATATGCCAAATTAGGCATATTAATTTTGATTTTAAAACATTAATCTTTTTCTCTATTATCATTGCTACAATTGAAAAAAATAATAATCCATAGCCAACTTTGGATAAAGATCATAACTGTATTTTTTAGAGCGAAAACAGCAAAGACTTCTCTGAAGCAGATCTCCAGGCTGAAGTGAAAACGTTCATGGTTGCAGGACATGACACCACATCCAGTGCTATCTCCTGGATTCTTTACTGCTTGGCAAGCCACCCTGAGCACCAGCAGAAATGCCAAGATGAAATCAGGGAACCCCTAGGGGATGGGTCTCCTATTACCTGGTAAGATTTGTATTCCTATTTCACCCTGAATTTTCTCCTTATACATTTGATTATTTCCCTCTTCTGGTATCAATGAGTTATAGTGCATTGAGATAGTCTGTATGCATTTGGAAGGGTAAGGATGTAGACTAGAATCCTATGTTGTTTTAAAGATTATCACTAATTTTTATATAGAAAAACGTTGTGTTAATCAGGCATTATTCAGTCTGCCCCATTTTATTACTTTTCTCACTTCAGGCAATGGTACAGTTGCAGAAGGAATAGTCTGCCTAGTTATGGAAGGCAGGAATACAACAAACCCCTCTCTTTCTCCAAGAATGTAAATGGACTTCTCAGGACTCCAGCTTTTACCACCATAGATTGCCCAAGTAAGATGTTCAATCACTTGACGTGAAAGAGAATTCACACCCCTTTTGTTTTTTATCACCATCTCTGAACTTTAAACACTGCTCCCTCCACCCCCGCAATTATGATTAACGAGCTTTTGGGTTTCATGGTGTTAATAAAACCAAACTGATCGTGTTTCTAAAACTTTTAAAATTGTGAAACATAGGACACATTAGAAAAGTACAAGGAACAATTGTACAGCTTAAAATGTTGTCTAACAAACACCCACATACTTCCGACCCTTGTTTAAAAGAAAAATTGCACATTAACAGCACTGCTAAAAACCTTGTCCCTGCTTCCCCATCACCAAACCCCCTCTCGTTCTCCAAGATGTAAATGTTTTCCTGACCTTAATAACATTCATTCTTTGTTTTCGTTTATATTTTTGTTGCCTACGCATGCAACTTTAAATACTAGAGTTTAGTTTATCTTCTGTTTGAAATACATATGAATAAAAATCATATATTTTTGTTTGATTTCTTTTGCACAGGATTCACTCATTTTTTAGAGGAGCTGCTTTTTGGTCATTTTCTTTGCTCTGTGGAATTCCATTATGTATAAATCATGAATTATATATCCATTCTAGTGTTGATACACATCTAGGCTAGTCTCAGGTTTTGTTTTGGTTTTGCTATTACAATAGCTCCCTCTTATCTGTGGTTTCACTTTCCATGATTTCAGTACCCACGGTCAACTGGGGTTCAAAAATATTAAATGAAAAATGCCATAAATAAACAATTTATAAGTTTTAAATTGATGCCATTCTGAGTAGCATGATGAAATCTCCTGCCATCTCATTCTGTCCCAACCAGGATGTGAAGCATTTCTTTATTCAGTGTATCCACAATGTATATGCTACCTGCCAGTTGGTCATTTCATAGCCATCTCGGTTATCAAATCAGTTGTCATGGTATCACAGTGCTTGTGTTCAAGTAGCTCTTATTTTACTTAATAATGGCCTCAAAGCACAAACAGCATCTATGCTGGTGTACTGTTATAAATTGTTCTATTTAATTATTAGTTATTGTTATTAATCTCTTACTGTGCCTAATTTATAAATTAGACTTTATCATAAGTATTTATGTATATGAAAAAACAGTATATAAAAGGTTCGGTACTATCCATGGTTTCAAGCATCCACTGGGGTTTTGGAACGTATCCCTCACAGATAAGTGGGGACTACTGTATAAATAATGCTTTTAAAAACAACCATCCAGTCCCGGAATTTTCTTTGTTGGAAGACTTTTTGTTTCTGAGTCAATCTCACTACTCATATTGGTCTGTTTAGGTTTTCTATTTCTTCCCAATTCAACCTGGGTAGGTTGAATGTGTCCAGGAATTCATCCATTTCCTCTAGGTTTGCTACTTTGTTAGTGTATAGTTGTTCATAATAGTCTCTAATGACCTTTTGTTTTTCTGTGGTATCAGTTGAATGTCTTCTTTTTCATTTTGATCTTATTTGGGTCTTCTCTCTTTTTCCCTTTGTTAATCTAATAAGTGGTGTATTGATTTTACTTACCTTTTCAAAAACCAACTTTCATTTTGTTGATTTTTACGTTGTTCTTTTAGCATCTATTTCATTTAGTTCTGCTCTGATCTTTATTATTTCTTTCCTTCTACTAATTTAGAGTTTGGTTTGTTCTAGTTTTTCTAGTTCCCAGAAGTGTCTCATTAGATTGCTTATTTGAAATCTTTCTACTTTTTTGCTGTAGGCATTTATTACTATAATTTCCATCTCAGCACTGCTTTTGCTGTATGTCATAGGTTTTGGTATGTTGTGTTTCAATTTTCTTTGTTTCAAGAAATTTTTTTATTTTCTTTTTAATTTCTTTCTTGACCCAGTTGTTGTTCAGAAGAATGTTGTTTAATTTCCATGTATTTGTACAGTTTTCAAAGTTCCTCTTATTACTGAATGCTTATTTTAGTCCTTTGTGGTCTGAAAGATACTTCGTATGATTTCAACTTCTTTAAAATGTGTTGAGACTTGTTTTGTATCCTAACACATAGTCTATCCTGAAAAATATTCCATGTGCTGTTAAGAAAAATATGTATTCTGTAGCTTTGGACAAAATTTTCTGTAAATGTCTGGAAGGTCCATTTAGTCTAATGTGCAATTTAAATCCAATGTTTCTATATAAATTAATAAATTTATAAAGCGACCTGTCTGAAGCTGAGAGTGAGGCGCTGAAGTCTCCAACTGCTACTGTATTAAATTGTATCTCTTTAGATCTAACAATATTTGCTTTATATATCTGGGTCCTCCAATGTTGGATGCATACATGCTCAGAGTGTTATAGCCTCTTGCCAAACTGATCCCTTTATCATTATATAATGACCTTCTGTGTATTTTTTTTTACTGGTTTTTACTTTTTCCTCTGATATAAGCATAGATCCTCCTACTCATTTTTGGTTTCTGTTTGCATGGAATATCTCTTTCCAATCCTTTACTTTCAGTCTATATGTGTCTTTTTAGGTGAGATGAGCTTCTTGTATACAGCATATAGTTGGGTCATGTTTTTTAATCCATTCAGCAGTGTATACCTTTTACGTGGAAATTTTTTTTTTTTAGACAGAATTTTGCTCTTATTTCCCAGGCTAGAGTGCAATGGCGCAATCTCAGCTCACTGCAACCTCTGCCTCCTGGGTTCAAGCGATTCTCCTGCCTCAGCCTCCTGAGTAGCTGGGATTACAGGCGCCCATCACTATGCCTGATTTTTTGTACTTTTATTAGAGACGGGATTTCACCACATTGGCCAGGTCGGTCTTGAACTCCTGACCTCAGATGATCCACCTGCCTTAGCCTCCCAAAGTTCTGGGGTTATAAGCATGAGCCACCACACCCAGCCTTAAGTGGAAAATTTAATTCAATACATTCAAGGTTATTACTGACAGCATATGCCCTTCATTTTATTAATTGATTTCTAGTTGTTTTGTATATCCTTTGTTCTTTTCTTTCTCTCATTGTTTATCATTGTGGTTAGGTTGTATTCTGCAGTGGTAACATTTGAGCTTTTTCTCTTTCTTGTTTGTGTGTTAGTTCTAGCAGTGGTCTTTATATTTTCAAGTATTTTCATTATGGCAGTTATCACTCTTTTACTTCTAGGTGTAGGACTCCCTTGAGCATTTCTTATAGTTTAAGCCCAGTGGTGATTAATTCCCTCAGCTTTTGCTTATTTCTCCTTCATTTATTAAGGATAACTTTGCTTGGAATAGTATCCTTGACTAACCATTGTTTTCTTTCAGCACTCTGAATGTATTCTCTCCTGGCCTGTAAGGTTTCTGTTGAGAAATCTGTTGATTTACCTCCAATAGGAGGTTCACTTATAAGTGACTAGACACTGTTCTCTTGCTGTTTTTAGCATTTTCTCTTCATCTGAGGCTTTTGACAGTTTGATTATAATATGCTGTAGAGAAGACCTTTTGAATGTATCTATTTAGCGATTTTTAAGCTTCCAGTATGTGGACATGCAAATCTCTCACTAGACTTATGAAGCTGTCATTTATTATTTTATTAAATGAGTTTTCTAACCCTTTTATTTTCTCTGCACCCACTGGGACACCAAAAATTTGAATATTTGGTCCTTTTTTTTTTTTTTTTTTTGAGACGGAGTTTCGCTCTCGTTACCCAGGCTGGAGTGCAATGGCGCGATCTCGGCTCACTGCAAACTCCGCCTCCTGGGTTCAGGCAATTCTCCTACCTCAGTCTCCTGAGTAGCTGGGATTACAGGCACGCGCCACCATGCCCAGCTAATTTTTGTATTTTTAGTAGAGACGGGGTTTCACCATGTTGACCAGGATGGTCTCGATCTCTTGACCTCGTGATCCACCCGCCTCGGCCTCCCAATATTTGGTCATTTTATGGTGTATTATATGTCACATAGGCTCTGCTTATTCTTTTTTCTAAAAAATTGTCCACCTGGGTTATTTCAAAAGGTAATTTCAATGTCTGAGATTCTTTTCTCTGCTTGACATTGAAGCTTTCAAATGTATTTTGTATTTCATTCAATGAATTTTCAGTTCTAGAATTTTTGTTTGGTTCGTTTTTTTCTTTTCTTTTTTTTTTTTTAAGAGACACAGTCTCACTTTGTTACCCAGGCTGGCATGTAATGGCATGATCATAGTACACTGAAGCATGAAACTCCTAGGCTCAAGCAATCATCCTGTTTCAGCCTTCCAAGTAGCTGGGATTACAGGCATATCCACCATGCCTGGCTAATTTTTTTTTTTTTAATAGATATAGGATCTCACAATGTCGTCCAAGCTGGCCTTGAACTGTTGGCCTCAAGCAATCTTTCTGCCTCAGCCTCTCATTTTCTTGTATCTCACCTGTCTCATCATGCTTCCTTTTTATTTATTTTTCTGAGAAAGAGTTTTGCTCTTTTTTCCCATGCTGGAGTGCAATGGCACCATCTCAGCTCATTGCATTCTCTGCCTCCCAAGTTCAAGAAATTCTCCTGCCTCAGACTTTTGAGTGGCTGGGATTACAGGCACATGCCACCACACCCAGATAATTTTTTTATTTTTAGTAGAGACAGGGTTTCACCACGTTGGCCAAGCTGGTCTCAAACTCCTGACCTCAGGTGATCTGCCTGCCTCTGCCTCCCAAAGTGCTGGATTACAGGCATGAGGCACCATGCCCAGCCTCACCCAGCTTCTTTGGTATCAATATTTTGAATTCTTTCTCCAGGATTTTGTAAGTCTGTTTTTGATTGGGACCTGTTGCTCAAGAATTATTGTGTTGTTTTGGAGGTGTCATATTTCCTTGCTTTCAATGTTTCCTATGTTCTCACACTGGTATTTGTGCATCTGGTGTAACAGTTGCTTCTTCCAACATTTTGAATTTGCTTTCATAGGCGAGGACTTTCCCTGAAAATGTATGTATAGTGTTGATTGGGTAGGATGCTTTGGCTCTGATTCTGGGCATGTGCAGTAGTGTAATCGCTGTGATTTTTTTCAACTGTAAGCAGCATCATTGTTGTCTGTGATTTACTCAGTGGCTTAGGATGTGGTTGTTAGTGGTGAAGTTTTGCTGGGTGCTGGGATGCTACATGGGCCAGTCTTTGGGTCCCAGCAGTGGCTGCAGTGGGCTGAGCATGCATGTTCTTGGGCACCAGGGTGATATATACTTGCACCAGTGTTAGCTGCTCCAGCCAGGCCAATTCTTTGGCTTCCAGGTAGCTTCCCGGGGTTCTGGAAATGGCAGTGGTGGGCCAGGTGGGTGGCTGGGTTCTTGAGCCCCTGGGCATCAGGCATGTGGGACAACCCTCTGGGTCCTAAGCAGTCCACACTGGTATTGGTGATGGCTGTGAAGGGCTGAGCAGGCCAGTCCCCAGGCCCACAGTTGGCACATGTGGGTAAGTGCCAGCTGTGATGGTAGCAGCAGGTTGAGTGAGCCCAACCTCAGACCCCAGGAGAAGTGCTCAGGTGCCAGTGATAGACTGGGCAAGGCAGTCTGTAGCACCCTAGACTGCATGCTCAGGTACTGGGAGGATGGAGCCAAGCTGAGCATATCTGCCCTCAGACCCCCCAGTAGTGTATGCAGGTGCTGGCTATGGTAGGCAGGGACAGGGTGATCCCCAGGCTGCTAGCAGAGTGCTCAGATGAGGATGGCAGCAGCTGTGCTATGGCCCTGCTACTGGAGAGGGAGAGGCTGCTTTCATTTGGAGCAGCCATAAGCAAAAGGCTTTTGGGGGGTAGGGCTGGCTCATACTTTGCTAGCACCTTGGCCCTTGCAGCAGCCCACAGTAGCTACAGTTACAGGCAGTGGAATTTGTCCTCAAGGGGCATGAAAATGTGTGCCCACCCATCTGCTGGGGGTGATAAGGTCACTGGCAGTGGCTCCCACCTTGGCCCCGGCAGCAGCAGCATTAGCAGCTATGGTAAGGAATGTCACTGGGGCTTCAGGGGTGTGGAGATGTAGAGGCTGTAGAACCCTGGGGCAAGACACAGTCCGATGGGGGCTGGGCTGTCCAAATGGTGCCACACTGCAGCTGCTGAGGACTCAGGGGTTTGTGGGACCCAGTGTGAGCGCTCTCTCTGGAGTAATGTCTTCATGTAATCTCCAGGCAGTGCCCTACGTTAGTCTCAGGGCCTGCAAAGGTTAGTGGGCTCTTCCATAGCTAGTATTGTAAGAGTCCATGGTGCGAGTGTGGATCACTGGAGGTCTCTCACTTACTCTTTTCCCATATTAAGGAGTTTCTCCAGACTCCCAGTTGATCCCCGCCAAACAGGCTGCCTCACTTCCCTCTCCTTCCTTGCTTTTGGTGCTTTCCATCACTTCTCTGTTGAATTCCATTGTTCTCCCTTAGATGATCCATTTGAAGTGTAATTATCTATTTCCTATGTTGGTTCCTGTCTATGGAAGAGGTGAGTACCAGATGCCTCTAGTCATCCATCTTAGAACTTCCTCCCTATTGTATACGTTTTTACAATTTCCAATTACCTGCTGAAATTTTCAATCATGTTTTTTTTATCTCCTTATACTGAGTAAGAAAACTATTTTAAAATTCTCATGATTCCAATATTGGAAACTCCTGTGGATATTATTTTACTGTGTGTTGTATCTGCTGGATTGTTGTGGGGTTTTTTCGTTTGTTTTTTGTTTTAGAGACAGAGTCTTGCTCTGTCGCCCAGGCTGGAGTGCAGTGGTGCGATCTCGGCTCACTGCCACCTCCACCTCCTGGATTCAAGTGATTCTCCTGCCTTAACCTCCCAAGTAGCTGGGGCTACAGGTGTGTGCCACCACACCCTGCTAAATTTTTTGTATTTTTTTAGTAGAAACGAGGTTTCGCTGTGTTACCCAGGATAGTCTCAATCTCCTGACCTCATGATCCGCCTGCCTCGGCCTCCCAAAGTGCTGGGATTACAGGCATCAGCCACGGCGCCTGGCCGTTTTGTTTTCTTGTTTGTTTTTCATGTCAACCAGCCTCATTTTTTACCTGGGAGCATTTTACTTTGTACCAGACAGGGTTTTAACCAAACTGCTTGTAAGCTTAGGCTGGTTTGTAAGCTTCTTCCAGAGAGAATTTATACAGTATTTATTTATGCCAGGTGTCTGTAATCATGCAATTCAGAATCCTCTTAATCCAGATATTTGGACAATTAAAAGCTATGCCATTGATATGGTAACTTTTCGCATCTCCAGTTAATTCTTTTAGCTAGGATGCCAACTTTGAACTCCCAACTCAAAGTAGCTAGATTCTTCAGGCACCTTCCCCCAGAGGGATTGCAATCTGATCTTTGTTCACATAGTCACAGGAAGCTACCCAAAGCACTTCTGAGCCTCTCAGCTCATCTTCTGCAATTGGCAAGCACCCAGCAGAATAGCATTTCTCATTCTCAGGATCAAATCCTGGCATCTCCAATCTTCATTCTCTACTGGGCCAACATCTCTCTACTATATTACTAGCTCTCTGATCTGCTTAAGTACACTGTGTGTGTGTGTGTGTGTGTGTGTGTGTGTGGTCCAAATTTTCTGGTTGTCATAGCAGGAGATTCGATCTGAATTACTTAGTCCACCATTACTACAAACAAAACTTATTACTTCATTATCTTTTTGTTTTTATTTATTTTTTTATTTATATTTATTTTTGAAATGGAGTCTCACTCTGTCACCAGGCTGGAGTGCAATGGCATGATCTCGGCTCACTGCAACCTCTGCCTCCCAGGTTCACATGATTCTCCTGCCTCAACCTCCCGAATAGTTGGGATTATAGGTGTGTGCCACTACCCCAGCTAATTTTTGTACTTTTGAGCAGAGACGAGGTTTCACTACGTTGGCCAGGCTGGTCTCAATCTCTTCACCTCGTGATCCGCCCACTTCGGCCTCCCAAAGTACTGGGATTACAGGTGTGAGCCACCGCACCTGGCCCTTTTTTGTTCAATTTTGATATCTGTGTCTTTTTTCTTTTAACTGTAACATTCTACCCGAAAATTACCAATTTTATCCACCTTTTCAATGAACCAATGTCTACCGTTGCTGACCTTGTTGACTCTTTCGCTTTTGCCTAGCTCATTGATTGCTACTCTTCCCTTAACTACTTTTTCTTCTACTTCTTTGCATTTATTTTGCCTTTCCTATACCTATTTCCAGGTGCATTCCTTTGCAGGCCCAGCCCAGCGCTGAGGGCGCTTTACCACAGTCCCCGCCTGTGGTGAGCCCTCGATTCTGACTCGTGTCTCCTTGCCTACTGCTCCGCGTCTGGTTTGCAGCGGAAGCATCAGCCATTACCTGCCCAGTTCTGTGAACTCCAGTCCTCTTTACAGTCTCCTCACAACTGAGTTATCTCATTGATGCTTTTAAGAATATTTTTTTAAGTTCCCTGAGTTTTTTCAGCGCTCCTAGTGAAGAAGATAGTCTGTATTCCTACTACAGTGCTATCAGAAATACTTATTCATTCATAGAAGAAATACTCTGGATATAAATACAACCCACAACTCTATCCGAATTTTCACAGATGTATGATATTGGCGGGAGCCCTGGAATAGGTATGTCTCAGGACAAGAGCCCTATATCTGTAGGAGAAAAAAAAACCCACACACAGTTACATGTGAAAAGTGGTTCATGTTAATATTTAGCTTTTCCTAAGACATACTTATACATCTGAAATCCTCCTTTGGGTAAAGAAAAATACCATTCTCAGTTACAAAAATGGAGAAAAGCTGGGCTTTCAGTGCAATGGCTAAGTGACCACACCTCCTTTTCCTTTCCTCCTGTGCTTCTATCCAGGGAACACCTGAGCCAGATACCTTACACCACAATGTGCATCAAGGAATGCCTCCGCCTCTACCCACCGGTAGCAAACATATCCCGGCTACTCAACAAACCCATTACCTTTCCAGTTGGACGCTCTTACCTGCAGGTCTTAAAACATTTTTTTTTAACAATACAGTTGTGCTTGGACTGAAATGTCTTAACACACTCATGTCTTTAACAGTTATTTGTCCTTAGAATCTGTGGAGCCTAGGGCCATTCTGATTTCCCAGAAAGGGAGAAAGAGGAGAGAGCTCTCAGGACTGTCAAAACAGGGACAGGATTACCAAGGTGAAAAGGTATAGAATCCTGCCATAAGGACTGAGGAGTTGGGGAGGGGGCCTTCATGAAGCATCACTTTATCACTGAACCTTAAAGGACTAGATTTATATAAGCAAATATGAGAGAGGCAGCATTGTGGGCAGAAAGAAAGAAGGGCAGACACAAAGCAGCAGACAGCTTGCCTTCTCCCTTCCCTCACGCACACCAGCAGGGCATGTCACTGGAGCAATTACTGTAATCCACCAGACTCCAGCATTCACAGAGGGAAATTTTGGACTACACCCAGAGTCGTGATGTACTCAGATCATAGAGCTTTCTGAAGGCCAGCCTTTTGTGTTCAGCCTTTCTGGATCAAACAGCAGATGGATTTAAGACATCAAAGCTGGTGGCATGATTATAGTTATTTTTTTAGAAAGCTAATACATTGGTGGGATGCAAGATGGATTGAATGATGACATTAGAGATATAAAGCAATGAGCCAGAATTTATTTTTGACCTATGTTGAGCTGTGTTTCTACAACTTCCTCCAATTTAACTGTCTTTCAAATACTGGATTTGATTGGGCATCTGTAGTAGTCTAATTAAATGTAGTAATATTTAATTGCTACTGGGCTACCATAGCTGCCCAATAGCAATTAAATGTTCATTTTCTACAAAATCAACTTTACTATTGAAATAACAAAAGCAAAAAATTATTTAGTACTTACTAGGGGCCAAGCATTGTTCTAGATGTTTTGCACGTATTAACTCATTTTATCCACCTATCCTCCTGCCCCCCAGTTCTACTGTGGAAATAGCAGTGTTATACACATTTTAGACAAACAGGGAGAAAAAGGTAAAACTTCATCTCTGGTAAATGGTGGAACTAGGACTTGAACCCAAGCAGTGGGACTCTACAGTCTGTGCTCTTAACTACTACACTGAAGCAAAATCTTAAGCTTTCTCTGGGATCTCTCCAGAGAAAGATCTTTGCTATCACAGGGATCTTTGCAATCATCTAGTGTCTAAAGAAGTTTCCTCTTTTCACTTCAGTGTTATTTTTCACACAGTATTTATTGTACTATGTATTACCTACATACTATTGCATCTATACACATAATATTCCACCCACCTAGTTGCTCAAACAAGACAGCTCAGAGTCAGCTTTTACTACCTTTTTCCTTATCCCTGCATTTCAATAATACCTAAATCCTGTCAATAAGCTCTGTTTTTTTTCAACATCAATAAAATGACTATTTATTGCTGCCTTCCAACACAAGAAAATTATTTTCTCTGCTTCTATTCTAGATCGCCTAAGCCCTGTAATCCACAGACCATTAAAATCCCCCTACCCATACAAAAGCTACAGGTTGAAAATGTGAGAATCAGCATGCCTTTTAATTTTTCCCATTCAGGGCCTTTCTGTTTCATGTTCCTTTCATTTTCCTGATCTTGTGGCTTTTGCTGCTGCAGGTAACTTTCTGTGCTTCAGATAGTTCTGCTGAGATACTGATGGATGTTAGCTGAAGAACTGGCTCCACCCTGGCTGACTCACTTCTAGGCTACTTATACATCATCTCTGGTCTCCTGCAGTCTCTGCCCTTTCCTCCAAGTGCCTTCAGGGGCTGCACCTTGATCTCCCTCAAGCCACAACAAGGGAACAGGAAGGGCACAAGCAGAGTTGCCTTCATCTCACTTTACATTCCTTTCTGCCACACCTTCTTGCCCTCCAGAGTTTTCAGGCCTTCACTGGACCACACATGCTCATCTGTGTCGTTTCCTGTTACCCTGTTTTCCTTCCTCCCCACTTCTCATACACACAGGCACGCCACAGCTTCACTTTCTTCACCCCCAGCTTGGATGCCTGGATTCATCACTCCAAGTTCCCCCTTGACAATGCCCTCAACTTCCTTGAATATTTCCCCTTTCTCTACTCTCATGCATCAGTAATTCAACCGGCATTAAATGCTTCTATACACTTTCTCTGCCCTGCTAATGGGCCCTTGAATGCAGCTATAGTACACCAAAATATGTGCAAATAGGTGCCTCATATCCGCCAGATTCGCCTCTTTCCCTCTATTACCCAGAAATCCTGTTTATTTCTCATTAGGAATTGGCAAATGAGTACCTCAAGTTATGAGTAAAATTTTGATGCCGCAAAAGAAATAGCACTCCAAGATAAATCCTTTCAGCAAGACACCCCTCTATAGAAGGGTGCAGCACACAGATGAAGCAATGATGGGCACACATTTGGGCAAGTGAGGAAAAAGCATACTTATGCCCGACAGGTGTTGGCCCTACTGCTGTGTCCCCTATTGGGTAGGGTTAGACCACACAAGCTAGACTAATCCCAATTGGCTATTTTAAAGAGAGCAGGGGTCGGAGCTGGAGTGGCAGGGTGGTTGGTTTGGTGGGCAGGACGGTTATGGGCGGGTCAGAGCAGGTGGCCAGGGGTGACCTAGGTCAAAGGAAAGTGACCAGAGCAGGTGACTGGAGCAGGGGACTGGGATGAGTCAGGATGGAGCCGGGGGCTGGGGAGAACAGATGTGAACGACTGATTAGAAACAGCAGAGAAGATTGTTTACTGGAACTACAAGGAAGTTAAACTTTTAAATGAAGGACAAATAACTTGAACATAATAACATACTGATTCTTTGAAATTTACAACTCATTGGATCCAACAGTTATATCCACCAGACCCACCTCCTTCCCTCTATTATCCAGAAATCCTGCTTTTTTTCTAAAAAGAGGCATGTTTATGATGTCTGCTTTCTCTCCCACACCTCACAGTATCACATACATTTTCATCAGTCTCCATCCGTTCCTGTGCCATGTCCCCATTCACTCTTGGCAAAAGACCTACCACATTATGTGTGCCCTTCTCTTCATTCACTGGCCCAACAATTGCCTACTAAATATCTGCTCTAGGCACTTTGCTTTGTTCTGAGCATAATGTGATAAGCAAAATGTCCAAAAGGAAGCATGTCATCTACCTTCTTCCCCTAAACCTGCTCCTCCTCCTAGATTGCTACATTAATGAATGGTACCACTGTCTGTGAGCAATTTTACGTGAGAAAGCTAGAAGTCATCCTCACACCTCCATCATCTTCCTTACCCAGGCAGTATCCAAGTCCTTGAATATCAGCTACCTCCTTCTCAACAACCTTGCTTCCACGGTCTCAGTTATTGCCTTTGTCAGTCTTTATCTGTCAGAGTCCCCTAATTTTTATATTTCCATACTTAGCTCTCTAAAAACCAGTCTACCACCCAAGAAAGCCACTTGGGTGGTTCTATTGCCACTCGTCCCTCCTAAGATCCTACTTATACACATACACTGAAGTACAAAAAGAAATAATCCCATAAAAGTGAAAAGAATGGAAGAAAGGTATTTAATAAACAAGAAGAGATTTTAATGAATTCAGGAAATTAGAAAACAGGATTGGGCTGCCAAATGAAACAAGAGGAGAAATTCCCACTTTTAAAAGGCAATGAGGGGGTGGCTGCAGAAAGACTTTCAGAGAGTAGAGGGTGGCTCTACTTTTTAATCCCACAGAAAAGATTTAGAAATTGTGGTCTTAATAAGCTTAGCAAGGCTGAGCTACTTTAGGAAAAGTGTATATTAATCACCTAAAAAAATAGTCAATCCTAAAAATCGTATTTTATCTTTTAAAAGTTAACTTTTAATTTAGAGCCTAGGGTACAATTAAAGACTCTTTATTCTGGCAGAGAAAAGGGGATGTCTGCTCTGCTGACAGATTGTGACCCAAATGATACACAGATAGCTGGGAGAGCAGTCACTTTTTTCTGGACAATGCAGATCCATTTTTACTTTTCACTAATATTATTAAGAAATATTTTGAGCCTTGCTCGGAATTACCTAGATTTGTGGAACAAGGAAATTGGCTAGAAAGACAGATTTAGAGAGAGGAAGGGGATAGATCCATTGGAGGCAGTCATTAATCTGCCTTTTTGAAGTTTTTTTTTTTTTTTTCCAGGGAATCTTCGCTGACATTGAGTTAGAGTCATTGAGGTGTTTTCAGATTTTCTACATGAAGAAAAAAAAAGATGGAAAACCATCAAAAGTTATGAATTCTGTTTTCTTTTTGTCCTAAGGCTCCATGGTGATTTAAGAGCTGAATGAAATAGAAAATGTTCCAAATTCTGTCTTTTTCTAATGTAATCTTGGTTCAACTATGTCATTTTGTTAGACAATGTACATGCTTTTTTATTATAATATACTCATGAGGTGTCAGTTAGATTCTCTGGATTAATAAACCCCATGCCGGGGGGGGGAAAATCCTTCAATAGCCAATAACAGACCTATTAATGGCCTAGTATATGCCCTGAATCTGATGGTCCAGTAAGCCTCAGTGGAGAGGGTGTGGCCCAAAAAAATGAGTGTTCTATGAAATCCCCTAAATAAATCACTAAACAGAACAAAACACAATGGGTTTTCTCCTATGTGCCACTCATGGGAGAGATCCATGGCAATGAATCAGCCACTCTGACAGTAAGCCAGAGTAAGCAGAAACTCCTAAGAAAGACAATAACTGACTTAGGAAATCAAAACTATCTCATCTGAGGGCACTGGCATGTGTCTATCATCCCAGCTACTCAGGAGGCTAAGGCAGGAGGATCACCTGAGCCCAGGAGTTTGAGGCTGCAGCAAACTATAATCACACCACTTCCTGCCAGCCTGGGCAACATAGTGAGACCCCGTCTCAAAAAGCTTTTTTTTCATTGACCACGATTTCAGACTCACCCAAAGGAGCTAATAATTGATGAGCCTGTGAACCATACTTCTTAGGTATTAGCAATTATTGAACTTCCATGGGCAGTCTGTTCTGATGATCTTGGTGAGACTTCCAGAAATTGTTCAAGAGAGAACAATGCTTCTGGAACCAAAAATTGAAAAGCGAAAGAATGTGTACTGCCAGGAAATAAACCTGATCCAACCGTAGAGGCTTAACTCTATGATTGAGGCTTGGGAGAGTTAAATAACATTGGGTTTTTGAAGCTCTAAACTTCAAAATCTCTGACCCATATTAAGAAAGCAAATTTGTTGAATGTCCTTGATTAGCCAGCAATATGTGGATTAATCACTTAGGAAGAATGTGTTAACAGTGATCTGGCCACTTGTTTTTTGAAAGTGGTCTTTGCTTCATGGATGCAGCACTGCGATGTTGTGCCAGTTGCCATTCTAACCCAAATCAGGTCTTTACCTCAGTGAGTAAGCTAAGTGGTCATATCAGGATTGGTGAAGTTCAAAACTTAGATTTCATGATGTTGAAAACCACAATTCATCGTGAACATAAGACACCCATGAGTGCAAATTTTAAAAAGGAACACACTTTCCTTTTTATGTATGCCAGCAACATTCCTTAAAGGTGACTGTATGCTGGGCCACAATTTTTTAAAGGCTTAATTACCAAAAGAGAAACATTACAAAATAGCATTCTTTAAATTAAGACAATAAAAATGGAAATTAGCAACAAAAATTTTTCAAAAGGTTCATTCATGTGGATTTTTTTTATCCATTAAAAACTATTGGGTTAAAGCAAAAATACAAAATAAAATCATGACCCTGAAAACTCTACATATCAGAATTAATGGTGTACCGCTAAAGCAGCATTTAGAAGAAAAGTTATAATGTTAAATACCAAATATTTTTATTAATAGAAGAATTAAACACTAATGTCAAAAACAACTGGAAATAAATCAGCTGGAAAAAGAATAAAAGAGTAAACTAAAAGAAAACAGGTGAATTAACAAAGGCGAAAGCAAAAGGTAATGGTGTGGAAAGCAGAACAGCTGCATAACTAGTCAAAAAATACGACAGCCAATGAGGGAGGGGCTGGTCAACATCGGAGACAAACCACTAACTAATATTACACAATTCTATGCATAGAGATTTGAAAAAACTAGATAATTTTATCATACGTAATTTACTAAAACTGATACTGGTAGAGATAAATAGTCTAAACATGCCAATTTTCATAGAACTAGAAAAAAATTTTAGAGCCCCTAAAAAGGAACCAGTCCTGTGCAGTTTTTCAGAAATGTTATCAAACCTTTAAAGACGATATAATCCCAGTAATACTTAACAGTTGTCCAGAGCATAGGAAAATTAAAAGTTAGAAAGTTATTTAAGGAAATATCACATTGATAACAAACCTACTAAAAATTGCACAAAAATATCTTTAGATAAATATCACTTATGTATATAAATATACAAATTTTAAATAAAATATTAGTAAACATAATCCAATGGTGCATCAAAATAAATATATTGGCTGGGCAGGTGGCTCATGCCTGAAATTCAAACACTTTGTGAGGCCAAGATGGGAGGATCACTTGAGCCTGGGCAACACAACAAGACCCCATCTCTATAAAAAGATAAAATAAAATAAAATAGTACATCATGGCCAAATAAGTAGATCATATTTCAAAGCTGCAAAGATTGTTCAATATTAGGAATCCATTAATATAATTTATTATATTTACAGATTTCAGGAGATGCCCATATCATCTCTGCCTTGATCAATGGATAGTCCATATCATGACAAAATATTACTTCAGTGCCATATTGGCACTATATCCCATATGGTTCTATGGCTCCAAAGTATAATAAAACCTCCTAAGTGACTGTCTAGGAAAGGCAAAACAAAGCAAAACAAAAGACAATACTCTCACTCTCTGCTTAAACTTCTCAGTGAACCATATTGGCTTCGACCTAAAAGCCTTAGCATGACCTCCTTGCCATTTTAAGGTACAAAACCAGCCAACTTCCCCAGGCTAATCTGTGGACACTTTGCTCCCTGAATCCTGTTATACAACCTCCCAGTCACCCAAAGTTGTCATGTCTTCTCAAGTATTAAAGCTTGGCTTCATGCTTTTTCATCTGCCTTTAATTCCTTTCTGAATCTTCTTTTCTTTCCCTGGTTTTCCCCTACTGATTTCATGATACTCAGCTCAGCAGGCCTCGCCTAAGCCTTTTCTCTTGTATATATCCAAAGGCTCTACACATGAGGTTCCCCTCAGAATTCCCCAAGCATGCCAGGCTTCCTTCTGACTTATTACTGTGTGTTGCAATTGCCTGTCTCTTCCAATGGAAGAGCTCCTTGAAGGCTGGAATAGATCTCACTGATCTCCACAGCACCCATTTAAGTGTCATCATCAGATGCTTCTTAAATGGTTAAGGAAATTATGAATGTAGAATTATTTCCTTGGTTATAAAATCTATGAATAGGCGTGAAAGAATCTTAGCTCATGCACTTATCTGCTTTTTCTTCTGTTTACTCAGGAATAGCCGTGTTTATCAATATTTGGGCTCTTCACCACAACCCCTATTTCTGGGAAGACCCTAAGGTATGATTTGTCCCAACTGCACCCAGTGGCATCTCTGATAGCACCAAGAGGGAAGAGAAGCATCTTCACAATCGAGGTAGGAGTTAGGATAACCATCCGTCAATTAGAAAAGCAAACCAGAACAAACCCTATGCTTGTAAAAGAAAAACATGTTTGCAATCTAATCACCAGTATTCTGTGATGATGCCTTATCAACAGAAGCATATCATCCTGTTTGGGGAAGTAGAGAGGATGTGATGAGTCGATTGACACCACACCGTTTAACCACCTTGCTCTCTGCTTTCATTCATGTCTGCAGTCAATCTAGTCACAGAGTTGTGAAGAGTATTGCAAATCACTTGTTACTGGTCATAATTAAAGTACCAAGATTATGAACACTTTGCTTTTCTTAAGATTTGAGCATATTTGAAGTTAATCCTCTAGGAATATTGCTCTCCTTCACACCCAGTGCTAACCTGAGAGTGAAAGGGGAGGGGGGCCTGGGAGAGAACAAACATGCTCCTGGGCTGCAAACCAGTGCTCAGACCAACCCCGCAGCCCGGGAGATACTAATCAGCAACGTCTCACAGAGACGCTGGGGCGGAAGCTGAACAACTTTAGCTGTGAATTGCCACCCCTTTCTTCTTTGCCCAAGTCCTTAGCTCAGTCCATTTGGAAACCAAGACAAATAGAAAAGATAACAATTTGATTCTTTGCCCATTTATATGACAGAAGCTTGTGTTTACTGTGAAGGGAAAATAATGAAGTCAGTATTTGGTCAAGTCGGATTGTCTTGATGATTTGCTGCTGCTTCTTACCATTGGGGCCTGTTTAATCTATCACTAGGTTATATAGTCTCTGCTTTCTCAGGATATATTTTAAGTGGTAGGCTTCTGGGGAATATCAAGCAGGACTGTAGTATCCAGATATTGTACGTTCCTAAAGTTAGCTTTGGAATTCTTTTAACAATATGCATGGGGTTTTCTTGTGTGGCGGGCGGGTGGGGTGGAGGGAACAGGACTGGGATCTTCTCGCTCATTACAGGTCTTTAACCCCTTGAGAGTCTCCAGGGAAAATTCTGAAAAAATACATCCCTATGCCTTCATACCATTCTCAGCTGGATCAAGGTAAAGACTCAAGCTGGTGAACTTGATGGAAATGTGTAACAGTGCTTGCCTCACAAGTGCTCATTCCCCTCGGGCCCTCATTTAGCTGACACTGCAGTTGCTCCCCATCATTTTACCTGGCTTGTCTTCTCTTGTGACCAGTGCATTCAGACAGTACCCTTTTGAGTCCCCAAAGGGACCAGTTACTGTTACAAAGAACAACTCTGGTCCTTGGCATATAGGCATGATTGATGAAGGCCATCCCCACAACAGGCCCAGAGACTACACTTAAACTTGCAGTGAACAAGTTGAGAATGCCACGTTGTTACAGGAACAAGGCAACATTGGCAGCTCCCAGCTTTTGTTCCTACAGAGAGCAATGTTGTTCTAAAATTCGAGTTTCCTTTTGGTGGAGTATGAGAGACACCTATTTACCAAATGACAATACGATCCACTGAGTATGCCAGGTTACTGTTGTCATGCCTAAGGCTTCACCTGCAAGACCTCTAAATAATAGTAAGAGGTGGCTTTTCTTTATCATGACATGAGGAAGGTTTTCTAGTTATATGAATCCTTCAGGATCAAATGTTGATACAGCTCACTACCACTTACTTGTAAGATGGGCCCAAAAATAATAGAACCAGAGTTTTCAGATCTTGACATTAGTGGACTTTCTGATCAGGGCTTACTTAACTTAAAAAACATTTACTGGATTCTGCCACGTTAGAAGTGGTTTAAAACATGGATCTTGGCTGGATGCGGTGGCTCATGCCTGTAATCCCAGCATTTTGGGAGGCCAAGGCAGGCAGATTACTTGAGATCAGGAGTTTGAGACCAGCCTGGACAACATGGTAAAACCCTGTCTCTACTAAAAATACAAAAATATTAGCTGGGCATCATGGAGTGCACCTGGCAAGTGCTCATTCCCTTCAGACCCTCAGTTAGCTGACACTGCATCTTTTAATCCCAGCTATTCAGGAGGCTGAGTCAGGAGAATCCCTTGAACCCAGGAGGCAGAGAGGCAGAGGTTGCAGTAAGCCAAGATAGCACCACTGAATTCCAGCATAGGCAACAGAAAAAACAAACAAACAAACAAACAAAAACATGAATCTTGTTTCTCTACAAAAATTGTTGTATATGGAAAGACTGGCTTATGTTCCTAATAACATATAAAGTCATTAGATGTCATTTTTTTCTTTCTTGGTATCCCCAGGAACTCATTGGGCAGCACTTTGCCATAATTGAGTGTAAAGTAGCCGTGGCATTGACTCTGCTCCGCTTCGAAGTGGCTCCGGACCACTCAAGGCCTCCCCAACCTGTTCGTCAAATTGTCCTTAAGTCCAAGAATGGAATCCACACATTTGTAAAAAAAGTTTCCTAATTTTAAGTCCTTTCATATAAGAATTAATGAGGCAATTTCCCTACCAAAAGAAGAATGAAAGGATAAATACAATACAAAATATATCCATATGGTTTTTTGACAAATTATATAATTAAAGATACTTCTGAATGGTTTTAACATCCATTAACAGTAATTCTGATTTTCTTGCTGAATCATTTAGACAGCCTTTTAGTGAAACCCACAAAAATACCTGAAAAAACTCAAGCTGACTTCCACTGCAAAAGAAAATTATTGGCTCATGTAACCAGTGGTAGGGTGGCTTTCAAGCATAGTTTGAGCAAGGCTTCACTCAATATCTGCATTACTTTTTATCTCTGCAAATATCGCATGATAGCTTTATTCTCAGTTATCTTTCCTCATAATAAAAAATATCTGCCACCTCTGAGCCTCACAGTCTCTCATTACACCCTGTAGGGAATGGATAAATTGATGACAGTGTATGAGAACGCCTAGACACTTAAGAGGAATTCTGAATACAGAAAAGCCTCGTATGTGAATTCCCATTTGGAATATTTAGAGGATACCATGCCCTAGGAACTCTTGCTCAACATGGAGTAAGGTAGCTACGGAATGTTTCAGCAGAGAGAGGGTCCACATAGAACAACCTGATCCCCCATGCTGGCGTTTGCCATAATAGAGACACAGAAATTCCCATATATCTGCAGTGGGAAACACAGAATTGTTAAGAGAGCCAAGAGTAATCACAAGAGAAATCATTATTAATCCAGGAGTGAGTGGCTGGAATTAAACTATGCTAAAGTCCATGCATCTTTTGAGGTTGTGGGGCAGGGGGGTGAAGAGTGTGGTTAAGATACCAAATAACTTAGCCTTTATCAAGCATGAAAAATAAATTTTTCAAACATAGTCACTAAGGAGTAGAAATAACATATATAAATTTGAAATCTGTAGAGAAAAATACAGAATAAGAAAAAATAGAATATAAAGAGCCAAAAAAGGCAATATATTCTCCCAAAAAGAATGCAAAAAAGAAGCATAGAAAAGGAAGCACAAAGTAAAATAGTAAAAACATATGCAAATACATCAATACTCAATGAGTGTGGATAGAAGAACTCACAAGTTAAGATGAAGTGGTTGTCAGATTGAATATTTTTTAATTCCGGACATTACTAAAACATAAGAATAAATTAGGCTGTGTGTGGTGGCTCACACCTGTAATCCCAGAACTTTGGAAGGCTGAGGAAGGTGGATCACCTGAGGTCAGGAGATCGAGACCAACCTGCCATAATGGCGAAACCCTGTCTCTACTAAAATATAAAAATTAGCTGGGCATGATGGCAGGCACCTGTAATCCCAGCTACTCAGGAGGCTGAGGCAGGAAAATTGCTTGAACCCAGGAGGCAGAGGTTACAGTGAGCTGATTGTGCCGTTGCACTCCAGCCTGGGGGACAGGACAAGACTCCATCTCAAAAAATAAAAATAAAAAGACCATAAAATTATTAAAAGTAAAAAGATGGTAAGTATATGCCCGAAAAATACTAATGGAATCAGAGTAGCTATATTAGTATTAAATAAAATAGATGAAATAAAAACAAAACATTATCAGTGATAGCCATTACATGTGATTCACCACATAAACAGAATTAAAAACAAAAACCAGATATCATCTCAAAAGATGCAGAAAAAGCTTTTGATAAAATCTAACATCCCTTCATGATAAAAACCCTCAACAAACTAGACATTGAAGAAACATACCTCAAAATAATAAGAGCCATCGATGACAAACCCACAGCCAACATCATACTGAATGGGTAAAAGTGAGAAGCATTCCCCCTGAGAACTGAAACAAGACAAGGATGCCCACTCTCACCACTCCTATTCAACGTAGCGCTGACAATCCTAGCCAGAACAATCAGGCAACAGAAAGAAATAAAAGGCGTCAAAATAAGAAGTCAAACTATCTCTCTTCACAGATGATGTGATTCTATACCTAAAAAACCCTAAAGACTCTGCCAAAAGGCCCCTGGAACTGATAAATGATTTCAGTAAAGTTTTGGTAAACCAAATCAATGTGCAAAAATCGGTAGCAATACACCAATACATCCAAGCTGAGAGACAAATCAAGAACACAATCCTTATACAATAGCCACAAAAATAATAAAATACCTAGGAATATATCTAACCAACTATGTGAAAGAGCTCTACAAGGAGAACTATGAAATGCTGCTGAAAGAAATTGGAGATAATACAAACAAATGGAAAAACATTCCATGCTCATGAATTGGTAGAATCAAAACTGTTAAAATGACCATACTTTCCAAAGCAATGTACAGATTCAGTGCTATTCCTGTCAAGTCAGCAATGTCCTTTTTCACAGAAATAGGAAAAAACTATTCTAAAATCCATATAGAACCATAAAAGAGCCTGAATAGTCAAAGCAATCCTAAGCCAAAAAAAAAAAAAAAAAAGCAAGAAGCATCACATTACCCACTTCAAACTATACTATAAGGCTGCAGTAGCCAAAATAGCATGGTACTGGTACAAAAATAGACACATACATCAATGGAACAGAATAGAGAGCCCAGAAATAAAGCCCTACACCTACGACCTTCTGATCTTCAACAAGCTTGACAAAATAAGCAGTGGGGAAAAGACTCCCTGTCCACTAAATGGTGCTGGGATAACTGGCTATCCATATGCTGAAGAATGAAACTGGACCCTACCTATCACCTTACACAAAAACTAACTCAAGATGGATTAAAGACTTAAATGTAAGACTTCAAATTATAAAAATTCTAGAAGAAAAGCCTAGGAATATAACCTCCATATCAGTCCTGGCAAACAATTTATAACTAAGTGCCCAAAAGAAATTGTGACAAAAACAAAAATTGCTAAGTAGGACCTAAGCAAACTAAAGAGCTTCTACTTAGCAAGAGAAACAATCAAGAGAGTAAACGGGCAACCTACAGAATGGGAGAAAATATTTGCAAACTATGCGTTCGACAGAGGTCTAACATCCAGAATCTATAAGGAGTTTAAACAAATCAACAAGCAAAAAACAAAAAGCTCCATGAAAAAGTGGGCATGTATGTCTTCTTTAGAAAAGAAGACAAAGATGTGGCCAACAAGCATATGAAAAAAAAAAAAGCTCAGTATCACTGATCATCGGAGAATGCAAATCAAAACCACAATAAGATACCATCTCACACCAGTCAGAATAGCTTTTGTTAAGAAGTCAAAAAATAACAGATGTTGGTGAAGCTGCAGAGAAAAAGGGACACATAGACTGTTGGTAGGAATGCAAATTAGTTCAGCCACTGTGGAGAGCAGTTTGGAGATTTCTCAAAGGACTAAGAGTTGAACTACCATTCGACCCAGCAATCTTATTACTAGGTATACACCCAAAGGAAAAATAATTGTTCTACCAGAAGGACCCATGCACCAATGTTCATCACCATGCTTTCACAATAGCAAAAGCATGGAATCAATGCAGATACCCATCAATGGTGGACTGGACAAAGAAAATGCAATATATATACCCAATGGAATACTGTGCAGCCATAAAAAGAACAAGATCATGTCCTTTGCAACAACATGGATGCAGCTGGAGGCCATTATTCTAGCTAACACATAAACAGAAAACCAAATACCACATGTTCTCATTTATAATTGGGAGCTAAAGATTGGGTACACATGAACATAAAAATGAGGAACAGACACTGGGGACTATTACAGGGGATAGAGAAAGAGAGGGACAAAGGCTGAAAAACTACCTATTGGCTACTATGCTCACTATCTGTCATCATACCCCAAACCTAAGCATCACACAGTATACCCAGGTAACAAACATGCACTATACTACGAGGCTACAGTAGCCAAAGCAGCATGGTACTGGTACAAAAATAGGTAGACCAATGGAACAGAATACAGAGACTGGAAATAAAGGCACACACCTACAACCTTCTTTCATTTGACACGAAATGAAAGTGGACCCACAGGAAGAAACAAAGACCATCAGATGCATACCTACACACATATAAACATATGTGTATATATATACATATACACAGAATAACTTTTAAATCTTATTCTCTTAATTTCATTGAACAATATGTGACTGTTTAAAGAAAAAAATAAAACTATTGTTGTGCCTATTATATATGTCTACATATTATATATAATAATATAAGTATTTAAACTTGAAATGGACAAAGGTTGGGAATGCGGCCTTGGTACAAAAAACACCTGATACTTTTGACTGGTACAAAAATAGACAGGTAGACAAATGGAACAAAATAGAGAAACCAAAAATAAAGTCACACACCTACAACGTTTTTTCATTTAACACCAAATGAAAGTGGACCCACAGGAAGAAATGAGGACCGTCAGATAAAATATATTTGATATTACCAATAATAGTAAGGACATGAAAAAGAGGAAATGGAAATATACTGTTGTAAGTTTGCTATATTTTACCTGAAATAATTTAATACACGCTTAAGAAGGTGTGAAATCAGTTAAACTGCATATTGTAATCCCTAAAGCAACCACTAAAAAGTAATGCAAAAAAAGAGAACTAATAAATCAGCTGACAAACTAAAATGAAATACTGAAGAATGCTTGATTAACACAAATGAAGGCATGAAAGGAGAAATAAGGAAATATATGGTGACAAGATGAGACGAATAGAAAAAAATAGCAAAACAGCAGACCTGAATTCAACCACATCAATAATTACGTTAAAGATTACTAAACTAACCACTCTAATCAAAGAAAGAGGTTGATGGACTGGATCTTTTAAAAAGTGGGGACTGACTGCTTATGTGTTATACTCAAGAGAGGAACTTCAAATAGAAAGACACAAATATTATAATAAAGACATCAGCAGTCTCAGCTACTCGGGGCCCGAGGCAGGAGAATTGCTTGAACCCAGGAGGCAGAGGTTGCAGTGAGCCAACATTGTGCCACTGTACTCCAGCCTGGGCAACAGAGCAAGACTGCATCTCAAAAAAAAAAAAAAAAAAGAAAGAAAAGGGGGAAAGAGGGAAGCAGAGTAACTGACAAAGAATACCCCAGCCAAGCAATCAAGGTGAACGTTAACAACCATAAGTGATGCTGATAGTAAGTATGCCTGGTATCTCTGTAGTCATCCTCCCAACAACCTACAACCTTAGTCTAATGAGAAAAAACACCAAATTGCAGTAGTGGACATCCTACAAAATACCTAACCCACACGCCTCAAAACTGTCAAGGTCATCAACAACAAGGAAAGTGTGAGAAACTGCCACAGCCAAGAGGAGCCTAAGGGGATTCGATGACAACTAAATGTGACATGATATCCTGAATGGGCTCTTAGAGCAGGAAAAGGAACTTAAGTAAAAGCAAAGGAAATCTGAAAAAACTACAGACTTCAGTGAATAGTAAAATAACAATACTGGTTCATTAATTGTAACAAATGTACCATATTAAGATAACACATCAATAACAAGGGAAACTGGACGCAGGGTATATGGGAATTCTGTACTACCCTCTTAGTTTTCTGTGTCTCTAAAACTGTTCGTGGCAGGGTATGATGACTCACACTTGTAATCCCAGCACTGGGGGAGGCTAAGGCAGGTGGATTGCTTGAGCCCAGGAGTTGGAGACCAGCCTCGGCAACATGGTAAAACCCAGTCTCTACAACACATTAGCCATGGTGGCACATGCCTGTAGTCCCAGCTACTCAGGAGGCTGAGGTGGGAGGATTGCTTGAGCCTGGGAGGTCAATGCTGCAGTGAGCCATGATTGCACCAATGCGCTCCAGCCTGGGCAACAGAGTAAGATCCTGTCTCAAAAAATAAATATATATAAATAAATAAACTGTTCTAAAAATATAGTTTATTTTTAAATCCTACACACACACAAAAAAAAAAAAAGCTACAAAAACTAATAAATGAGTCAAGAAAGTTTCAGGATAGAAGAAAGTTGTGAAGTGAAACATTCACTCAGCAGGATTAGGATGTTTAAATCCTGCACATTCCGAAAATTAGACTGGCTTTTGACTGGCTCCTGGGAGACAACCTCTGAGCCCCATCTTGCCAGAAAAGAGTGTCTGCATGCCTGGGCCACACCAACAGTCTATGCTAACCGTGTGATTTATGGGGGCGGCCGTCGGCCATGCTCATCAGTTTGCCTAAGCAAGGGCTGGGCACTGAGTAACTAAAGTCAGTCCCACAGATGCTCCAATCTTACATGACAGACTCCCAGTGAAAAAAAAAAAAAAAAAAAAAAACACCCTGGACACCAAGGCTTGGGTGAGCATCCCTGGTTGGTCATATTTTATATGTATTGTCTCATATCATTGCTGGGAGAATTAAGTGTTGTTCATATAACTCCATCAGGTAAAGACTACTGGAATCTCACTTCTGGTCTCTCCTGGACACCCACTATACACTTTTTTCTTTTGCTGTTTTTAGTCTGTATCTTTTCACTGTAATAAACTGTAATTATGAGTGTAACAGGTATTTAAAATTCTGTGAGTCCTTCCAGGCAATCTTCAAACCTTAGAGTGATCTTGAGGACCCCGACACTAAGATTAATATACAAAAATCAATTGTATCGGTACGTAATAGTAATGAACATCTATAAAATGATATTAAAAACAAAATTCCATTTATAGTAGCACCAAAAAGTACAATATATGTAGGAATAAATGTTATAAAAATATATTCAAAGCCTATAGACAAAGCCAAACTGCAAAGCATTGCTAAATAATTCCAGAATTTGGCCAGGCATGGTAGTTCATGCCGTAATCAATTTCAGCACTTTGGGAATCAATTTCAACCAAGACAGGCTGATCACTTGAGGCCAGGAGTTTGAGACCAGCCTGTCTCTACTAAAAACACAAAAATTAAATAAAAATTTTAAAAATTAAAAAACAGGGCCGGGCGCGGTGGCTCAAGCCTGTAATCCCAGCACTTTGGGAGGCCGAGGCGGGTGGATCACGAGGTCAAGAGATCGAGACCAGCCTGGTCAACATGGTGAAACCCCGTCTCTACTAAAAATACAAAAAATTAGCTGGGCATGGTGGTGCGTGCCTGTAATCCCAGCTACTCAGGAGGCTGAGGCAGGAGAATTGCCTGAACCCAGGAGGCGGAGGTTGCGGTGAGATTTCCACCCCCAAGGCGGAAAAAAAAAAAAAACTTAACTAAAAAAAAAAAAAAAAAAAAAAAAAAAAAAAAAAAATTAAAAAACACACAAAAATTAGTCCTACAGGGTGGCGCATGCCTCTAATCCCAGCTACTTGGGAAGCCAAGACATGAGAATTGTTTGAACCCAAGAGGAGGAGGCTGAAGTGAGCCAAGATTATGCCACTGCACTCCAGCCTAGGTGACAGAGTGAGACTGTTTCTCCATGAAAAATAAAAAATAAAATATAAAAATGAAGGAAAAATAACAATTACAGAATTCCCATTTCACTCTTTATATAGATGAAACTCTTTGATGAGATACTGTGTCTTTCCCTCAATCTTCTAAAACACATTAATCATGGTTGTTTTAATGTTTCTGTCTGAATATTCAATATTGGTTTCTCCTGTGGGATTATTTCTGTAGTCTGCTTTGGTTTTTCTTTGGCTTTTGGTGAATTGGCCACCACGCCTGCTGATTTCTTATTAAATGCTGAACATTGTGTGTGGGGGATCATAAAGACTCTGGTTGCTGTTACCTTTAGCTAAAGAGAATCAAATTATCTTCTGGCAGAGCCCCACAATGTGGTCGACAGGAGGTAGGCAATTTGGGCACTGGATTTTCTTTTGGTGTTTGCAGACTGCTTTGCTTTACAGTAGTTTTAATTATACTGTACATTTATTTCGTTCCATTTCTTTCTATGTCAGAGCCCAAAGAAGCTCTAAAGGGCAATCATAGGGGTTGGAGTTTCAGGCACATGTAAGGAAAAGGGCCAATAGACACAGATGAACGTGTTTGTGATGTGGTCTTCATCTCTCTTTCCAGGACAAATGGAAGAAGACCATTGTCCAGACACACATGGCCTTCTGCACACATTTCCCAATGACCCTGAACACCATTATGAGGTGTACCTTCAGTCACAAGGTATCCATTCAGACTGCTTTCACAAAATGCCATACACTGGATGGTTTGTAAGCAACAGAAACCTAATGCTCACAGTTCTGGAGGCTGGACGTCTGAGATCAGGGTGCAGCATGGTCAGGTTATAGTGAGGACTCTCTTCAGGTCTGCAGACCGCTGTCTTCTCGCTGTGTCCTCACATGACAAAGAGAGCAAGAGAGCTCTCTGGGGTCCCTTTTATAAGGACACTAATCTCATTTATGAGGGCTCCATCCTCGTGACCTAATTTTTTCCCAAAGGCCCCACCTTCTGATAACATCACACTGGGTGCTAAGATTTAAACACGTGAATTTGAGGGGAACACATACATTCAGTCCTTAACACCAGGGCAGTGCCCAAGTGAGCAGGTTATGAGTAAAGGACAAGAAATAAACTCATTCACCATCAGTCATTTCATCCATTAGCATGCCACTCCACCTCTTCTCTTCCGGAACCCTTAGACTCCTGCCCAGAGGTGGTGTCTGATATTACCAAACTAATCCACCTTCACCAGAATACTTTCCCGCATCACAACGACCTGGTTTACAAATTTAGCCGTCAGAGCTTCCATTTTAATAAAGATTTCCAGGTTGCCATGACCACACAGGCTTGTCATGGGATTTGCATTGCCTGAGACCTCTATAAAACAATCAACTGCCTAAGACACAAACCCTGGAGATGGGTGCTTTCACTGTGGTGGCTGGGCAAAATATGGCGTAGAGGTAGTCCTGAAGAAATCAATGGTAGTAAACTTGAGGTAAGAAAAGGCCAGTTCTAGAATCCCAAACACCTGACTTCTAGCCAGGGCTCTATCTGCACCAGACTGGCCAACATAGTGAAACCTTGTCTCTACTAAAGATACAAAAATTAGCCAGACATAGTGCCATGCACCTGTAATCCCAGCTTCCCAGCTACTCGGATGGCTGAGGCAGGAGAATCGCTTGAACCCAGTGCCATTGCACTCCAGCCTGGGTGACAAGGCTGTCTCAAAAAAAAAAAAAGATATTGGGAGCAATACAGAGAACAGGAACTGGTATTAAGCATGGCTAAAGCAATAAACTTTGTGAACAAGCTTTTGGAAAGTGTTCTGCCTCTAAGCAAACTACAGTCCACCACCACACCCAGGCCCCTCCACACACACGGTTAACACTGTCGTGGAATTGATTAAGTGTAAATGGATTCAATCCTTAAGGAAAACAATAGAAAGCATGTACCTTACGAGAGCCTCGGAAATGCTCATATTCGTTGGTGGAGTGGTTGAATCTCCATCTCCTGAAAGTTGGTCCTATAAAAAATGGTCATTGCTTCAGTACTTTGATGTAAGTAGCACAAGGATCAGGGTCAAGCAGGCAGAGACAGAGGCAGAGAGCAGAGAACCATGAGGAGTGGCCAAGGACCAGTGCCCTTACCCCCAGCCCAAGCCAGGACAGGAACTGGAGTAGAGGGAAAGAGGACCAGGAGCACAGCCAGCCAGGATGCTTGGTAGGGGTTTAGGGAAGGGGGAGGCTTGTGCTTTCCAGGCAGATGGGAACCCTCTGGGCTCACCCAGCCCAGCTGGGTTGCAAACTAAATCTAAACCCTAACCAAATTGCAGACTATTTTGAGACTCTACCCTACGAAATAAAGAATGACCTTTGAGAAGAGATAAAACTATGTTTAAGACCCTCAGCTGGGCGAGGTAATGGGGGTGAGCATAGAGTGGACAATGGTTGGTGGGCAATGGGAATGGGCAATGATTGACAGGCAGGTGGCCGTGCATGGCAACCATGGGTCTAAAGCACACTAGGTCTTAAGCTAGGACTTTACACTGGATGGTCACCACAAATACAAAGTAGATCCTGAGGCCTAAGGAGGCTAGGTGGTTCTCCCAAGGTCATGCAACTGATGTAAGTGGCTGAGCTGGTACTGGCTAACCCACATTCATTCATTCAGCAAACATTGAGTACTTATTCTATGCAGCCGCTATGCCACTTGTCCTGAGAACATTCCACCCTCCAATTGCTGAGGGTGAGGGGTAGTAAAAGAGGTCAGGGAGATGCCCCAAAGAAGGTGTGGCTAGCAGAAGGAAAAACATGAACAACAGGGCATGGAGATGTGTGGTGAGGGAGGGGAGGCGAGGCAGAAGCTCCAGCGGTAGTCTGTTGACAGCGCTGGAAAGAGAGAAGGAAGCGGAGTCATCTAGTGGCTGTTTGAGATATTGCAGGCAAGGAAAGGAAATTCACGATGGCTGTCATTCATTCACTGGGCATACTATATGCTTTCTTTACATCCGTTAACTCATGTACTCTTCACCACAACCTCATAAGATGGGCCTCATTTTCCTTCTAAGGCACATCACACTAATATAAAATTGGCAGGATGGGATTTGCTCAGGAAAATTTGGCTTCAAGCTCACGCACATAACCACTAAGCGACACCTGCCTTAAGGAGTTTAGAGTCCTGTCGCAGGTGTGAATGGCTGGATTCTGGCAGGAAAGGTCTCCCTAGCTGTAGTGAAGAGGAAAATTTGGGGGTAAAAATGAAAACAAGAAGGGGTTAACAATGCAAACATCCAGGCAAGATTGAGGCTTGAAGCAGCGGAACTGGGAGTAGCAGTGGAGGGAGTTGTGTTGGAAAGTGAAACACAGTGGGGCTGAAGGAGAGGGGAATTCTGGGTGACTCCCATATCTCTGGTCTGGGTGAATGGGTGCCACTTACAGGAACAGAGGACTGAAGTTGGTGAAAGATCAAGAATTCCACTGTGGACCTGAGGTGCCCGTGGAGCTGTGCAGGAGGCAATGGAGCTGAAGGCGCTGATGTGGAAGCTGATACGTCACTGGCAGCAGCGTGAGTGCAGGGGACAAGGTCTCCATGTCAACACATAGCTCTTGGGGACCTCCTGTATTCCAGGACTATGCAGGACACTTGCACATTGCAATAAGCAGGTGTATGTGGTCTTTGCCTCACAAAGTTCAGAGTTCACCATCTAGTTCAGAAAGATGGGTGCCATGACCAGGGTGAGCCTGCAGGCTGTGGGCAGGTGGTCAGGAAAGCTTCCCAGAGAAATGGTGGTTATCCTATTATACTGAGAGCAGAAGAATCAGATAGACCATCATACCTTTCAATAGGGAGCTGGACAGTAGTGTCTTTGGTCTCAGCAGAGTGTTGGAGAGGGCGACGGGGTTACAGGCACTGAGTAGTGAGTGGGAAGGGTGGAGGTGGACAGAGAAAATGCCAACCACTCCTCCGAGATGCTTGACAGGGTCCCTCCCCACTTTCCCACATGCGTGTTTCCAAAAGGACTGCATGCTCTGCAAAGACAAACACTGTTTCTTCTTTATCTCTCCATCTCACATACACACACACACACATACTCCAAAGAGTACCCTATGCTGGGGTAGAATTCGTGATAGATTTAAAGTCAGAAGGCCAGGGTTCAATGCCACTGGCTGGCTATGCCACTTTGAGCAAATCACCTTTCGCTCTCTGAGTCTGCATTTTTTCCTCTAAAACATGGGCTCGATTGTAACCACCTGATAGGATCATTGTGAGGCGCCAGTCAGAAAGTGTCCTACACACCACGCAGCAGCCCCCAGCTTCAGCGTAGAAAACAGCACCAGCAAATGTAAATTAGCTCAACCATTGGGGAAGGCAGTGTGGTGATTCCTCCAAGAGCTAGAACCAGAAATACCATTTGACCCAGCAATCCCATTACTGGGTGTATAACCAAAGGAATAAATCATTCTATTATAAAGATACATGGGGTCATGTGTGGTGGCTCATGCCTGTAATCCCAGCACTTTAGGAGGCCCAGGCAGGCTGATCACCTGAGGTCAGGAGTTCAAGACCAACCTGACCGATGTGGTGAAACCCCATCTCTACTAAAAATGCAAAAAAATTAGCCAGTCATGGTGGCATGCCCCTGTAGTCCCAGCTACTCAAGAGGCTGAGGCATTAGAATTGCTTGAACCCAGGAGGCCGAAGTTACAGTGAGCACAGATTATACCTTTGCACTCCAGTCTGGATGACAGAGTGAGAAGACTCTGTCTCAAAAAAATAAATAAATAAATCATGATACATGCAAGGGTATGTCCATTGCAGCACTATTCACAATAGCAAAGACATGGAATCAACCCAAATGCCCATTAGTGATAGACTGGATAAAGAAAATGTGGTACATATACACCATGGAATACTATGCAGACATAAAAACGATCATGTCCTTTGCAGGAACATGGATGGAGCTGGAGGCCATTTTCCTCAGCAAACTAACCCAGGAACAGGAAACCAAACACCACATATTCTCACTTATAAGTGGGATCTGAACAGTAAGTACACATGGACACAAGGAGGGGAACAACACACCCTGGGGACTACTTAGAGTCGGATGGGGAGAGCATCAGGATAAACAGCTAACACATGCTGGGCTCAGTACCTAGGTGATGGGTTAACAGGTGCAGCAAACCACCATGGCACATTTTTACCTATGTAACAAAACCGCACATCTTGCATATGTAGCCTAGAACTTAAATTAAATTAAAATTAAAAAGAAAACAGTGCCACCATCATCATTGTGTTTGAATGGAAGGAAAGCTTCTTCCCAGCTTCAAATTCCAGCTCACTAGCTCATGGGGCCTGGAGCTTCCTCCCTTCCACCAGCCTGTCTCATTACCCTTTTTCTCTCTCCCCTCTCCTCTCTGACCTTTCCTGACTCTACCCCCATCTGTCCTCACCATCCCACCCCATACCTCCAAGCTCAAAGCTAGAACTGACCAAAGGCCCAGTTATTTATTTACAAAGTCCATGTCCAGAACTGTACCAGCCTCAGCGGGGTGGAACAAATCAGTGTGGCCAGCTTCATTGTGTTGATGCCTCAAGAGATGCAGGAGGGCAGATGGGCCCGGCACATTCTGTACCCGCCAGCCACACACAGCCTCCAGCCTACTGCTCACTGGAATCCTTACATGACCCCGGGCCGGTACTGTCCCTTCCTTGGGCTTAAATTCCATGGTGCAATATTAGTAAACTGGGCTAAATGATCTTAAGGATCTTGCTAGCTGTGACACACCATGGTCTTGCATCCAATTCAGTTCACTCTGTAAAAAATAATCATAAAAACAATAGCAATTTTCTAAATTTGTTGGAAACATATGCTCAGTGCCACAATGAAAAATTAGCACTGAGACAAAAGAGCTTTCATCAACACAATTTTTACTTTCTGAACTGCAAGAAGGATCTTGCACCCTCACTAACCATCGTGCCACGAGAGTACAATGAACAAAGGAAAACACGCAAATTTACCCCTTACGTACTTGGGATTGTCCTTACTGCTGTGTCTGATCTCCATTGGCTGGAGCCAGAGCTCACAATCTAAACTAAAACCCGATTGGCTAACAACTTAAACCTTTTCTAAACAGGTAAAAGCAATGGAGAGCTAGTACATGCCTGTGAGCATGTCCGGCACAGATATCTTTGTTAAAGTACAAGGACATAGAATGTACTACGTGCCCGTAAGCATGGCATGTCTAACAGCTACATAGGATAGGGCTTAACAAAGTTATTAGCACACTTCTTCTTTAACAAGAAAGGAAACTTTAAAAAGGAACTTTTCTACTTCCCACGGCTACATTTATTGTGCACTCTGTGCTAGGCACCATTCTATGTGTTTCGTGTGAATGTTTAACATTCATAACACCACTCATCATGTAGACATCATTTACTGCCCCAATTTACAGTGAGCCAGAGCTCCAAGAGTCAAGCTGCTTTAGCCACAGTCCCAGGGTACCAAATGTCCAAGCCATGGTGCTGCCAAGCTGCCTGACCCAGACCTGAGCGCTTAACTTCTCAATGGGCATCCAAGTCCAAAGCGAAATCTCTGGCTCAACTGCCCACTGCCCAGCTGAGCTTCAGAGCTCCATCAGGCACCCAACTGCTCCTCCAGGACTTCCCCACGGAAGTGTTGCAGGCTCCAGAATGCCACACGTCCACACCGCATCCTCATCCCACACATGCTCCTACTGGTCCCCAGAACCTGCCATTCTCAGTGCCATTCATTAGCCTATATGATGCCTTCGAATCAGAGGAAGGCACCCCTCCCTCCAGGGACACGGGCCTACACCAGGTCTCAGGGACCCGTTAGTGGAGGCACTGCCTATACAGCCCAGGGCAGTGCCCCTGATGCCACGTCTTCCAACTTGCTCAGGGCAGACACCGGAATTCATCCTTAATGCCTCTCTCTCTCTCTCTCTCTCTCTCCCCCCCCCCCCCCCCCCCCCCCCCCCGTCAATCTCTTTCTGTCCTGCCTCATCGGGGGCCAGGGTCTCCAGGGAACAAGGTCCCAGAAATGATGCCATCTCTCACCCCTGGAAAAAATGGCCCAGGGCAGAAGCCACTGGGCTCCCAGACCACTGCTGAAGGACTAGTATGGCAGAGCGCCCAAGCCGGCCCCGCCAGCAGTTGCAGGGAGGCTGAGGTGTTCGCAGACTCGGCCACTGGGGCCACAGGGAGGGGGCTCGGAGGCCTCACTGCCCTTGCTTTGCACAGGAAGACCTAGTTGTTGGCATGACCTGACGGGTTCCTGGGACCACGCGGTGGAAAGGCCTCTGGTCCCAGTGTGAGGGGGGCGGAGCCGAGCCTGAAGCTCAAGTTTCAAGGCTCTGCTCAATCTACGCGTCCTTTAGACTGTGCAGCCACCAGGTGGCAGCCGAGGCCACGGGAGGACAGGGCAGCTCCCGAAACTGAAGGCCAGCCAGGCAGCAGCGTTCTGAAGGGCTCCCAGGACCTTCAACCAGAACGAGAGGGAGCATGTGCGCATGTGTATGTCTGCCCCCGTGCAGGGAGGAGGAGTATGAACAGGCACCGCTGGACCCATGGCTGGAGTTTGGTCTCTTCCTTTGGGGCTCTTCACCACTCCTTGGGCTTCCCTTCCCCTGCTCAGCCCTGTCCCGGGTGCACACAGAGGGAAGTCACTTCATTCCCTCTGTCACTCCATTCCTGCCCTTGAGGAGCTCCCAGACCCGGGGCAGGAGCGGGATGCAGAGAAGTAAACAGCACGCTGGGGTGGGGTGGGGTGAGTGGGGCAGGTGGGGCGGGTGCAGAGAGAGGCAGGTGAGGGGGCTGGAGTTGCCCAGAGGAAGTGCTGAACCCAGGGGTGGGATAAGGAGCCTCTGGGAAGAAATGGCATCTACGCTGATCATAGAGGGCTTTCTGGCAAGTCTCAGGGTCCGTAATAACACGGATGTCCTCTGTTTTCGCCCAGCAGCCCTGCAGGGAATATACTACAGGCAAAGGAATGGAGGATCCGAAAGGCTAGGGGACCGATCCCACAGGCAGTGAAGAGCAGGTCTGGAATTTGAGCCAATCTGCATCACCGTCCGCCCTGACTGGGGTGGGGAGGGACCAGGGGTGTGGGCGGGGGGCGGGGGGAACCAGGGGAGAGCCAAGCTGGGGAGTCAAGACCCCCAGCCAAGTCTAGATGGAAGGCAGGTGCCTCCACCCTGGTACCAGAGTAAGTTCTGGTGGCCCCAGCCACCTGACTTGCCTGTGAAGTTGGGCAAAGAGGCCAGAGCAGACTGTGTGACTCTGGCCCCACCCCCAGCACCTCTGCCCCCACCTTTACTACCCTAGGCTAAGGGGAAGAGGCTCTGTCCAGCAATAGTCCTGATCTGATGGCTCCTTGAAGCACAATTAAACAGATAGTATTTCTGCACATGTCACTCTGAGTATGAGGGCAGTAATCCTGAAACTTCCCTTGACCACCTGGCACTCTGGAGATGGAACTCCACAGCCTGTTTTCAAAGCCAACTCCTGGCTGGAAGTTCCTCTTCAAATCTAACTGAAGTAAGCAGTGCTGCAGTCTCCTTTCAACTGTGCAGTTGCTGGGTGGAGGCTTTTCTCTCCTGCCTGAGTTTGGGTATAACTTATAATGTAATCCTATGAAACGTACATGCTAAAGGTGGGAGAGCAGAAAACAAGGTACAAGCCCTGTTCCAGGAAGCAGGAAGAGCAAAAATGGCCTCAGCAGTAAGAGGACATCCTGGTCCTAGAGCCAGGGCTTGGGGCAGCCTGCGGTCCTGGCAGAGAGCTGGTGGAAGGGACCACGGGGACATGATGCCACACACAGAAGTGAGACCAATAAGATCGTGGGAACTACAGGGACAAGCGCTGACATCAAGGAAGTTTGGGAGACAGGGGACAGCTGGGAAGGGACAACCAGGAGAACAGCTGGAAACTGAAAAGAGATGCAAGGGAGAAAGAGGAGGGAGCGCTCAGCTCAGGTGGTGGAGGAGAAGGGGGGACAGGATAGAGAGAGGCAGAAGATGGGACACAAACAGAGGCGGAGAGACTGAGAAACAGGGAGACAGAGATGGATGGAGGCTGGGAGAGACAAAGAGGAGCCAGGCCTGGGCGAGAGAGGTCCTACGTGGGGAGAAAAGGTGGAGAGGAGAGCAGGAAAAAGAGGGGAGCGCAGCCGTCTGGGGGGTTCCGACCGGGCCCAGCCCACCGCTCTGGCAGGCTGGGCCTCTCCCTTTTCTGCCACTCAAGGAGCTCAGAATCCCCTCCCCCAGGGCTGAGGGCGGAGAGCTCGCCTCCAGCCCCGCCCTAGTCCAGAGGCTCCCCCTCCCCAGGCCCTCGGAGGCGGCCCCTTGGGGCTGGCTGTGCAGAGATAGACGGCGGGGGCCCAGCTGGCGCGTTATCAGCCTTCTCCAGGAGCGCGCCTGAGCCACTCCGTGGCTGCCAGTCTGAGATTAGGCCCCCGGAGGGTCATTAAGCGCTGCCCTGGCCCGGGCCCAGCCTCCTTTCCCTCCCCGATCTGGCCAGGCTGGCAGGTGGGAATGAGTGATAAGGATTGGGGGTCTCAGCGGTTCTGAGGCCCGCAGCTCCCTGCTCCCAGCACCCGCCCACCGGCCCCTCCTCGTCAGAGAGGGAACACCGGGTAAGGGTGAGGGGCTGTAAGGTCAGTACCGGCCCAGCCCCTGCAGGAGCCTCCCGGGGTCCTGCTGTCCTAGACCTGTCCATATTGACCAAGACAGAATGAGAAGGGGGCCAAGGAGGCTCTTAGAGAGGCCCCAGACAGCTCCTGGGGAGCTCCGTGAGTCCAGGCAGAAGCAGGCTTCTCCTGGCAAAAGCTCACAGGTGTGAGTGGCTGCGCTCCACTTGCTGCAGGGAGACAGGGATGGTGGCTCTGCCTTCCCACCCTGGCAGGCTCGAACCCACTCCCACCCCCAGGGACAACTGAGGGCAGAATTGGGAGGAAATGTGGCCTCTGCAAGGAGACTCAGATCTGGCAGCCAGAAGCTTCCTTCCAGGAGGTGGGAAAGGAAGAGGGGGCTGTTTGTGCCTTAGCAGAGGCCTGACCCTCTAGGAACTTGCCTCTTCAGTGAGTGGAGAAGCCAGGCTGGCTGGTGGCCTGGCTTTGTCCTCTGGTCTAATCAAGGAAGACTTCCCAGAAGAAGAGAAACCTTGATTGCGTCAAGAAAAAAGAATGGGCAGCGTTTAAACTGGCAGAGGTGGGATGAAAAGGCATAAGTCACGGAAAGTCGGGTAAGCAAAAGCCTAGAGTAGAAATCGCAAGCCACAGTTCATTAAGCTGAATCCCAGAGAGGGGAGGTGACTTGTCTCAGGACACACAGAAAGGCAGGGATAGGCCTGGAGCAAAGACGCTATTTCCCCCATCCCTAGGCCTCTTCCATCTGCTGTAGGCTGCATCCTAAACCCCAGTGAGGTGAGGAGGATAGTTCCCATTTAAGACGAGTCTTCCTCAGTGGTACTTGGTGAAGCCTTGGAACGATGAGTTCGTGTCCTTTGTAGGGACATGGATGAACCTGGAAACCATCATCCTCAGCAAACTGACACAAGAACAGAAAATCAAACACCGCATGTTCTCACTCATAGGCGGGTGTTGAAAAATGGGAACACATGGACACAGGGAGGGGAGCATCACACACTGGGGTCTGCTGGGGGGAAATAGCGGAGGGACAGCGCGGGGTGGGGAGTTGGGGAGAGATAGCATGGGGAGAAATGCCAGATATAGGTGAAGGGGAGGAAGGCAGCAAATCACACTGCCATGTGTGTACCTATGCAACAATCTTGCATGTTCTTCTCATGTACCCCAAAACCTAAAATGCAATAAAAAAATAAAAATAATTTTTAAAAAAGAATGGCCATAGGGAGATCCGTATGCAGTAAGAAGCTGTGGGGCAGCACAGTGAGGTTCCTCTGATGAAATTATGACCAGGTGGGCATGAGTCAGTGCTGAATACAACAAGAGGCCCTTGCCCGCAACATCATGGGAGGACATGAAGAAGGGATTCTTTAAGGGAGCAAGTGAAAACCTACCAAAGCGTAAACAACTTGAAGCCAATAGGCTATCCCTTAAAAATGAGAGACCCTGGCCGGGCTCGGTGGCTCATGTCTGTGATCCCAGCATTTTGGGAGGCTGAGGTGGGTGGATCACAAGGTCAGGAGATTCAGACCAGCCTGGCTAACATGGTGAAACCCCATCTCTACTAAAAATACAAAAAATTAGCTGGGCGTGGTGGTGGGCTCCTATAATCCCAACTACTCTGGAGGCTGAGGCAGGTGAATTGCTTGAACCAGGGAAGCGGAGGTTGCACTGAGCCAAGATAGCGTCACTGCACCCCAAGCAAAACATAAAAAGAACAAAAAGAAAAAGAGTACTTAAATGAAGATATGAAGATGTGAATGGATTCGTGGAATACCTAAGACAGATTCACAGATGGGTCACAATGGGCAAATTATAGCAACAGACAGTGAGGAAGTAAGGAAAGAAATTGCAGTTGCTTTAAAGAAAGACAGTCCACTGGAAGGAAGAAGATTAAAAAGACAAGCAGCAAAGAAAAACGCGATGGTGTGTTTCCTTTGTAGAAAGCCCGGTCCTGGAATTGCAGATTGTCCTGCCACCCGTGACAGTCAAGACATGGACACTGGAATATGTGACAGGTGTGAGTCCACAGAGCACGAAATAACCAAGGGAAAGGCTAAAGCAGACCCGGCTCTTGGCAAATGTCCTTTTGCAAAACGTTTTGTTTGTGGAGAAATGGGGCACCTGTCTAGATCTGGTCCAGATAATCCACTTTGTGGCTCTGTGGGACATTTAAAGAAAGATTGCCCTGAAAGTCAGAATTCAGATCAAATGGTCACAGTTGGTCGCTGGGCAAAGGGAATGAGTACAGACTATGAAGAAATTTTGGATGCACCTAAACTGCAAAAACCCAAAACAAAAACACCTAAAGTTGTTACTTGTTGGCAACAACTAGCACCATTATTAGTTGCCACCTCGTCGTTACTTTCTAAAGCAGCCGCACTTCGCAGGTTAGAGTGGGGCTCCCTGAGGGCCAGGACTACACTGTAGATATATCAGGATGATTTGGGTGTGCTCAAAAACAATTCTCCTTATTCTGTCCATCAAATAGTACTTCTACCGCTGTTTGGAGAAAACTGAAGGGAAGGAGAAGATGATTAAATGGATTCTCTAAAAGAACATATTTTAAGAGACAGAACTTAGGCGTAACTAAGTGATTGTATACCTGATTGTAACAATCATCTTTTATAAAAGCAAAATTATGCATAAATGTGAAACACCCCTAACCAAAGGGTACAAAGTATCAATTTATTATTATAATAGAAATGTATAAGTTACTAGAAAGTCTGTATTTTTTAAATATGGAATAAAAATGCATTTTCTTAAAAAAAAAAAAAAGAAAAGAAAAGAATGTCCATGACATGAGGCTGTGACAGGCTGAGACAAGCAGCAGAGGGAGAGCTTTGGGACAAGGTGGGCAGCCTCCCGCCCTCTGGCCCCACGTCTCTGGATCTGGGAATTCTCCTGGGTGAGTCTGTCTCAGGTTATCACCCCAAATAGAGACAGAAGCTGTTCCCCTAAGGTCAACAGTCACAGAGGTGAGGGGCCTCCAGGTTCAGCCAGTCGGGCAAGGTGCGCCTCCCCTCTCTCCCTCTCCTGGAGGACCCAGTTTCCTGATCCTCCTGCCCAGCCCCCACTCCCACCCCAGGACTGGGTGTTGGGCAGGGCAGGCATAGGTGAGGACTGGGCTCTCCTCCAGCTCTGCTGTGAGACTGGCCAAATCTTCCCCCGAGAGAAAGCTCAGCTCAGAGAGGACACCAGCTTTCCCAAGCTCACACAGCAAGTTGGCAGAGGACCCAGGACTCAGATCTGGGCTTCCTGAGTCTCAACCCAAGACTTCTTCCTGACCCTTCCTATGCCAAAGCCCAGCACAGAGGGGATACAGGAGGGAGACAGAGCTAGATCTGTGTGAACCCACTGTGACACCTCCAGCACAGAGGCAGAGGGTAAGCGGGGCTGTGCAAGGGAAAGCCCAGAGTCTCAGGGATGAAGGGGATGAAGGGTGCTTTGGGGGCGGGGACTTGCAGGAACAGCGCCACCAGGAGCAAGGGTAGAGGGGGTGAGCTCGCCGGCCCAGGGGCCTCCGACAGCCTCTTCCTTCCCTATATACTTGAAACTGATGAGCACTAGGGGCACGCAGCTCGCGTCAGGGTCTGCCCAGGGAAGGGTGCCCCCCTGGGTGCCCCAGGGAAGGGCAGACCCTGATGTGAGCTGGGTGCCCTTAGTGCTGATCAGCCTTACCTGGCTGCTCTGGTCGAATAAAGGGTTTGGCCTGAGGGGACAAGAACCACCCCACTGGCAACAATGAGCTCACCTGTCCTGGTCTCCCCACCTCCCAATTATCCACATGTCATCAGACATTCCCATTCGAGGGTGCTTCACTCTCAAAACACCCGAAAAGACACCAACCCTCTCTTACCCTCACGCTGGACACAGACTCTCAGCACCTTTCCAGCCTGGGCCACCTCGGTCCAGCTACCCTGAGGGCACAGGGACTTTCTGAAAAATCCCCCAAAGCCACTATGACAGAGTCAGAAGGCAATTATCATGATTCAGAAAGCAAGATGGAGACTCACTGGAAGCCTGAGGGGCCGCCGCTGAGCCTCAGCCCCAGAAATACAAAAAGTCTTTATTTCACAGAAATAAGGGCCATTTCCACAGTTATGGGGAAGGACGTGCGAGAGGATGGGAGGTGCCGAGCTGACTGTCCTCTTCAGAAGGCTCTCCTGAGCTGAGTGGGAGATGCCAGACCCAGCCCAGCCCCAACCTAGAAACGGTCTGAGCTCCAGCCTTGACTGGCTATACTTCAAGGGAGGGTAGGGCTGGCGTGGGGTTGGAGGGAGTTGGCCCGCTATTGCAGATTCCACAAAGAGAAGGAGGGGGCTTAGGTGGTAGCACTGGGCATCCATCCCAGGCGCCTGGAAGTCTTGGGGTTGGGGCCACAGTCAAGGTTACATCGGGGTGCTTCGGACCTTGCCTTCCTCCTCAGGAACATTCTCATAGGCATTCTCATGCTCACTGGACCTGAAAGAAGAAGGCATGGGCCTGGTGGGTCATCGCTCCTCCCATTCTATCCCCCTCCCTACCCCATCCTGCACTTGTGATGGTAATAGCTTCCAGGATAAACACTTGACTCCCAGAAGGGGATTCTCCTGACCACAACTGAGCTTATGTGCCCGAGACTGGAGGTCTCTCAGTGTCCCCTCCCTACACCTATCTCCCTCCCCCTGTGGGCTGCTCCACCACTGGGTCCCTACTGAGCCCATCCCTCACAGAGCCCATCCCCCACTGAGCCCATCCTCCACTGAGCTCCATCCCCAACTAAGCTCCATCCCCCCCACTGAGCTCCATCCCCTACTGAACACATCCCCCACTAAGCTCCATCCCCCAC